>NW_005365325.1:3305552-3324304 GCF_000412655.1 Myotis brandtii
GGGCTGGGCTCGGGGGCGGGGGGATTTCTGATCAGTCTGATGCAATTCCAAGCGTGCTGCAAAGGAACTCCAAGGAGTCCGCATCACCATCACCACCCACCCTTCCCAGATGGTGCTGTTTTAAATACGGATCTGCAGGGCTGAACGCAGAACTGGGAGATTTATTGCAAAATCCCGAGAAGGGGGGAGCATGGGGAATGGTGGGGCAGAATTTAAAGGTGCAACGCTTGCTTTTCCCCAGTCAAGCGACAACCAGTCGCATCTTTTTTTTTCTTTTTCTTTTTCTGTCTGCCAGTCTCTGGATTCTAATTCACCAAGGAAGAGGTGTAAATATTGTGACATTTTGAGGCGTCTTGATGGATGAGAAAAAAAAGCATCTGTCACTCTAAATTGTAGAGTTCCCTCTCCTCGCTAGATTCCTTGCTAGCGAATACTCGCTGCTGCCTAATACAGTTGCTAGGGTTTCGAATGAATGCACCCTTAAGGGAATATTATCCTTTTAGTCGACTTGCCAATTTATCTGACAGCGGAAGTGAGAAAATTGTAGATTTCACGTCTCTGGGAGACAAGGAGGGAAAATGCTTAACAGTCTCATTCTTTTAACTTCGAGATTTGTAACAACTTAAACCTCAAAAGTGTCACGTCATCCTCTCTCTCTCTCTCTCTCTCTCTCTCTCTCTCTCCCTCTCACACCACACACACACACACACAGAGACACACACACACACACACACACACACACAACACACACACCATCCTCGACTTGTGAAATGAAATGGTTTCACCTAAAGTGTCCTGGAAATGGATGTCACTTTAAAAATGGTGCACCTGGTAGTCACTGTTTATGTATATTTACATAGAGCTTCTCAGCATGAAGGCAAGACATTTCAATACGTAGTCCTCTTTGAAATCAGGCAGATTAGAAGGTGATAAGAACAGGGGAATAATTGGAGGGGGGATATTTTTAACCTAAAAAATAATAATAACAGTAACCTAGCTTACTTTTGTACCCCCTGGTCTTGCATATTTCTGTGTGTGAGATTTTGGCTTGGTCTAGCTTCCCCAATGGAATATATCAGTATTAATTCAGGTGGAAATATATTCACCCTGCCTGTAGCTTTTTCATTGTCAATGATAGTAAGACCTACAACACAGCAATTTTTGGAAGATAGAAGGGAATGTCTGAAAAGGCTTTGCAAAGCAGACACTCCATAAGTGGGAGGTATCACTATGACACTCGCTTTGCATTTTCATTCGACTGAACCAGAAACTAGTTATTTTTAAATATTATCTACTTTGTATGGTCAAGGCAGCAAATGGGGATTTTAAAAACAAGGGGTTTTTTTTTGTTGTTGGCTTGCAAAATATCATTTGTCAATTGCCTATCAGGGTAAATTGGAAAGATGACATTTAAAAGATCTAAAATCAACCAACATACATAAGCTTCTTCATTCATTTGCCTATCACTCTCTCCCTATCACATCTCTAATCTAAATTCTTAATAAGAGGAGAAGCTACTGAATTTAGCTTCTTTCCTTTTCCTGGCCTGTCCTCTAGGGGAAGCTTTAGTAAGAAACAACACTCCCAAATCAGGCAATGTGAGAGGCAAAGGCCTGGATGTCCACAAAATAGCTGATCAGCCACAAATAAATAAATAAGTAAACAATAAAATAAAAATGAGACAAAGTCAGCATTGAGGCATGACTTACAAAAGATTTTTATTTTTAATTCTGTGATTGAGGGACCAGGCCTTAACTTGCTCAAATAACATTCACTCTATCCAATTGCTTACAATCTGTCAGTTAAAATGATGTCTAACTGAACATATTTTTTATAAAATATACTTCTACCAAATGCCAGTGAAGCTAATCTTTGCTTTTAATTAGGACAGACTAATCCAACCATTTAAATGATTCTAACGAATATGAACTGATATCATCTGATTTTAAAATTTTGCTTAAAACTAAATTTGTTCTGAAAAGCACTGACTTGCCAGAAAAATATTTATTTTTGTAGCTTTCTCTTCACTCTGTGGATAATTTAATGAGTTGCCTATTTTAATTTTACAACTGCTACCTCAGAAGTATCTCAAATTATCTTTCTTTGGCTGGTATCTTTCTCTGCTGAACTGCTACTGCTGTGTGTGTGTGTGTGTGTGTGTTTCCTAGTGGATTTAACAAGCAGTTAGTCTCTTAAATTTATATACCATAATCCATGTAAAGAACAGGGAGTAGTACTTTATATAGAAAAATAAACATTAACATTTAGTGAGAGCTTACCATTTATTGAATCTTAAGGAAATGGAGAGGGGGGGTGCCTTTATGGGAGAAAGATTAAGTTCTTGAACAATAAAAAGAAAATTTCCTCCCCCCTTTGGCTTAAGAGTTACCATAATTTTTTAAAAAATGAAATCTTTCTTCTTTTACTTTGGAAGTTAAAGCTATTGCTTTAACAAGTGTTTCTTGAGAAAGATACATGTGTTCCATAGAGACTAACATCCCAAAACCCCACAGTGCAAAAATCAAGATGTTAATTCTTTCTCCCTGCCTTCATTCTCATTTGGCAATTTCTGGAGTGTTCATTCTGAGTTTCTTAAAATTCAGATTGACTTTTTTCTCTCTTTTTCTAACATTCTAAAAGAGTTGTGTAAAGGATTCCGCTATAATGCAGATTTTATTTGTATTTCCTAATAACAATAGCTTATATGCATGGAGTGCTTCAAAAGCTCTTTCCAGGTTTCCTTATTTAATGTCTTCAGCAATTGTGTGGGACAGGAATCATCAGTCACCTTTCACTGATGAGAAAACTCAGGTTCAGAGTTGCCTAAGAACACATTGCCAGTAAGAGGTGAAGACTGACTTGGAATCTATTTCTTCGAATGTTAAAGACTACCTGTTTCTCTCCAGACCATGTCTCAAACTCTGTTCAGCCATCTAAGGGGGTTATAGGAATTATTTCTTCCTATTTTGATTGCCTTAATTTTTTTAAAAAAAGTGATCTACAAAGAGTTTCCCAAATTTTGCATGCCAAATGAAAAGTTTTAACCAGCCATTCTTTCATTCTTCCACACTTAGAGAGTCAAAGAAGGCAGGAATCTTCCTGGTGCTGACACACCATCTAAGGCACAGTCACTAATTCCACCCCAAAACAACACAGAGAACAAGAGCCAAAGCCAAGAAGTACTTTACTTTTTACTTGTGAGTCATAGAATCTGAGGGCTGGGAAGGTTCTCAGAGGTCACCACCCCGCACATATCTGACGCATGAATTCATGCTGACTTGTTTCCTTGGAACCCTCTGGAACTTGATGCCAGTCTTGGGTGCCTGGGATCTTGCTTATCTTGGTAGATACCCTGACACCTAACGGAATCATGAGTTTGATTAGCCCAAGAGGTATACTTTCTATAGAATCTAACATTTATAATTTTATTTCATAAGCATTAATTGACAACCTATTATGTGCCAGGAATCTGGAGATTCAGCAATGAGCAAGACTGAGTGGTACCTATTTTAGTGGAGCTTACAGCTTAGTCATGATTGGTCCTTTGATTTGCTCTGTTCTCCAGAAGGGGGAAGGCTTCTGGAGTCTTACCTTTTTTAAGAGAACCAGATTAAAAGCCTGAGTTCAAGCTTTGCTCCCAACTAGTTGTCAGTAGCTGGAAAAATCAATTAGTCCCTCTCAATCTCTATTTTCTCACACATACAGGGAGGATATCCTCAGGATAAATTCTAAATACCACTTTAGCCCTAAGTTTGGGTGATACGATGGATAACTATTTCTTGGTGGAAAGTAAGGCCTAAGTCATCCTAACCTTTGATGACTTACAATTTTGGGGTGCCATCAACTGGTGAAGAAAACATTATGAAAAATCAAAGCAGCTTATTTGAACCCAGCAGAGAGAGAATCTAGATATTGAACCTATCGTTCTGAGGAATGATGACTTGGAAAATCTTAACTTGAACAACGATCTCAAAGGTCCACAGATTCTATTTTAAAGTGATAAGATGAGAGACTCCCTATCACAGCGGTTCTCAACCTGTGGGTCGCGACCCCTTTGGCGGTCAAACGACCCTTTCACAGGGGTCGCCTAAGACCATCCTGCATATCAGATATTTACATTATGATTCATAACAGTAGCAACATTACAGTTATGAAGTAGCAACGGAAATAATTTTATGGTTGGGTCACAACATGAGGAACTGTATTTAAAGGGCCAGAAGGTTGAGAACCACTGCCCTATCACATGCCTACTTTCTTTGTGCAAACAGAAGTTCTAATTTTTCAGGTCATTTCCTTTTGAAATCAAAGATAATACTTCCTTGACATTGTCTGGGCTTCATGAATAATGCATGATAAACACATGATAATAGATAATTAAATAGACCAACCAGGAGAAACATGAAAGGTAGCTGGTAGCCCAATGATTGCAGAAGGTGTGTGGGCATTTTGACATCCAGGAAATGCTATAGATCTGTCCTTAGCTAACTTAGGCTGGTGGAGATAATTAAGAGAAACTGTGGGTGTAGAAAGGCTGCAAGCCATTCCCTAGGATTGGCTGGATTGCTGCAGTGGTTCAAAAACAATTGGTACAGCCACCCACACTGGACATGATTGCCCTTTGATGAGGCAGCTATTGACTTTTATAAAGATGCCATATTTAAAATAACTTCTGATGTACTAGGCATGACAGACATCATTCTTGGATTCTATTTTAGACAAATGGCAAAATATATTTCAAATAATTAATTTAAAAATAAAAAGCTAGTTTAGCTTCTAAAAAAACCCAGCAGTTTAGCAACATGTGACCTCTGAATTTAACAGCTCAGTCTGAAGTTAGGAGATACATGTGGCCTAGATGAGACATTTTGACCAGTCGTGGGCATTTTCTGGATTACCACAGGAGACAGAGGGTGCTCTGCTAATTTTTAACCTCTGAGTTCAATGCGCTCCAAAATCTTCTCATATTGGAAAAGGGAAATCTAATCAATTGCCCTAAAGAGCAGGAAAAAAAAATGCTCTGTGATCTTTGTGCTCAGAGTGCATGTTAGAATGTTACGGAATCTAGAAATTTCTTCAGAATATGCTAATTTCCGAACACATCAGAACCACAAGGAGTTAGAACTGATTTACCTGATCTCCAGCTTCAAGAAAAAATATCAACTACCTACTCTCCAGAGGTAATAAAGTGACTGTGGGAAGAAATACCCGAATTGGGTGACTAGAGAGAGGCTCCACAAATATCTAAAGCCTTTTGAATAGGATATTGCAGAGTGAGTGAATGGAAAAGAGAGGGACTGTGAAGAAAATTAAGCAGAGACATAAAAAGGAAACCAAAATAGGGTTAACATTTATATTGGGTTTTTGAATTGAAGAGTCCTTTCTGTGAGTATTCCTCAAGGGGCATTTGTCCATTGAGACTGATCTCTACTGTCCATGTTCGTTATGGTTCTGGTTAGTTTGGTAGAAACAATGGTTTCTTCTGCTTTTATCTCCTCCAGTAAGAACTTCTTTATCCCCCAACTTCCATAATCAGTGTTTCAGAATGGCCTTGTTATTTTTCTCCTTGGGGAATGTTAACATGGGCTTTGTAACCACTTTTATACCAGGGACTCCACTCTTGGCAGTCTGGTCAAGTCTGTGTAAACCCTTCTCAGAATACTGTTCCTAAATAAAAATAAAGAATAAGATTATAAAAGAAGCCAATTATATTGAAATACACTCAAAATATAAAAATGGTATATACTATGTGACAATAATTTAGTGCTTTTTAAACGCACTTTAAAGGTAAATATTATGATTTGTAAGTGGTGATAAGCATCATTATATTTTAAATTATCTATAACAACTGATATGTGACATGAAGATGTCTGTAATTTCTATTGGTGACAAAATCTACAACTGCTATTTAGTTTCCCAAACATATTTGACAACAGAACACTTGGGTAGGGGAGCTTGTTAACACAGCATAGGTTCAGAAATGTTCATTTAGTCTCTTGTTACCTTTTGGAATTGGCCATTGAGTTTTCCTTCTGGGTAAAAGGAAACTGGCATTTGAAAAAAAAAATTTTAAAACTCACTTTTGCCATTAAACAAGTTGCCAAGTGGAGAACAAACTGCGTGATGAATTGGTTAGGGTATAATAGACATGTTTATATTGACTGAACTTGCTATTACTCTAATGTTTATACTTTTACTATTAGCACTGCCTTAGAAATCCATCACTCTATTGAAAAATAGAAAAAGTCAGACTCTGCTCATTAACTCAGTGAACCTTACCATAGATATCTGGCATGACTTCACTAACCTCAACAGACTATAAAGACATCATTTTTGTCATTATTATACTATGAAGTATATGCAAATTATGATGGAATGGGACAACATTTATTTTGCATTTGCCCAGCACCAAGTTCTTTGCTTTGCATTTGACATATATTAATTAAACCCCAAAGCAGCTCTCTGAGATAGAGTATATTCTAATTGTATAAATAAGGAAACTGGAGCTCAGAGAGTTTAAGTAATTTACCCAAAATTATATAGCAAATATTAATTGGAAAAGTTAAAGTTCAACTTAAAGTTTTCTGGTTCCAAAGTCCATTATAAAATCATGTCTCCCTCTCTAATAGCTACCTCACAGGTTTGATTTGGGTTTCTCATTTTTAGGTTTGCACGTGCGTTTTGTTACAAGATCTTCACCACAACCCTATGAGATGTCTGAGAATCTCAAAATTAGTGGCCACAAGTGCTGTTTTAGAATTATAGTGAATCTTTGCTAACTAATGAAAGACTATCAAACCACTAATTGTCACCTATCATTTTTGAAGCTCCATTTTCACAGTCACAACATTGAGAGAGTGACAATATTTAAAATGTTTTGTAAGGGTCAAATAAATGAATAATAAAATCTAACTTTATTGAGTTCATTGTGGTGAGCATTCCACATTTTCATAGTTAATTGAACCCTCACAATGGTCTTTCTAGGCAGATATTATTGTTATTCCCATTTTAAAGGTAGGGAAACAGAGGCATCTGTTAATAAACTAACTATTACTAAATTAGCAGAGCCAATAAGTAGCAAAGCTTGACTCAAACCCAGGTCTGTATATTGCAAACCCCTTTCTTTTAATCAGCAAGTGAATCTATAAATCCCTGTGTGATCTTGGCTATTATTATTATCATTGCTGACATGTTTAAAACACTAGCAGAAAAGAGAATTGTTCAGAAATAAATATATACTCACTGAAGAGAAAGATTACTATCTGAAACTCTTCACCTGCACATTCTTCCTTCCACTTACTTTATTTTATCAACCCAATGGATAATGTCTAATTCCTTTCTTAACTTGTTTAGGGCAGTTCCAAGTTAATTGACTCCTGGGAGTTATTGAGTAAGAAATGTTATAAATTGTTTACATTAAGATTTAGAGAGTTTAGAGACCATTTCATAAATTTGCCTTTTCAAATTGTTAGTGACTATAGCACTGCAGATGCTGTGAGGAACGCCCTCTCCAAAAACACAGTGAATGACAAATCTCCAAAGCTAACATGTTGTTTACAGATATGGACAAGAAGAGGCTGGACAAGCGCAAAGCTAAACATAATGACAAGGTTCACAGTCCCTGCTGGGGACTAAAATGTTTATTGGATTTCCTTGTGCAATTCAATGTTCTTCCTTAGAAGACTCCACTCCAAACTTGGAACTTCTCTGGAAATAGCATCTCATTTGGGAGAATGCCAAGAATTGGTGTCTGGGTCCTTTGTATATTTGCATCAACTCAGAACTCAGAACACCAGCTCTAGAAACTAAGCTGGGACATAATCTGGGTAAGGGAGTTACATATCTACTTGGGCATCTTCCCGATAAATGTCATCCATCTCCCTCCTGGAAAGCAAATCCTAGAAAGATGTGGTTTTAAACGAGGGATTGGATGCATACTGGTAAGTCTTGGATAGCACAAGTCAGTGATGTTTGCAGAACTGCCAAAGTCATGTAAAGAATCAAAAAAGAGTATGAATCCTTACCTTGGCTTGAGGCTCTAACTTTAGGGGAAATAATTACATACGATCCAAGTTTAGTTTACCAGATGATATGCAGTTCCTGAAAGGAGTCCAAATTTACATGGCGGCAAAAAGCACCTTAGAGATGATCTAGCTCATTGGTCATCCTGGTGCACTGAAATCACCTGGGTCATCCGTTCTTTCTGAGCTAAGGTCTGAATGTACTGCCAGACTTGACAAGTGGTTATAGCTAATAGCCCACTGCCCTCATTTTATTGATTAACTGAGGTGCACAGTAGTGAAGATCTCTCAACTTCAACCACCATGTCTATGGAACTTATAGTATCTATGTGAACAAGCTTGGGCTAGTGAAGTGACTTGCCCAGGTCACATGGCCAGAAAATAATAGAGTTTAAATGAGGACCCAAATTCTCTTGACTACGATTGACTACAATATGGGCTTTAAAATCATATTACATTGATATTTCTTCTGTTTTCCAATAAAACATCTTACCTAATAATAGACAAACATGTAAATTGACCATCCCTCTGCTACACTCACCAGCCAATCAGGAGAGTATGCAAATTAACCCAACAAAGATGGCAGTTATTTGCATACGTAGGCGCGAAGGGTGGAGCAAAGACTGAAGGCTCTGGCCGGAGCAGCAAAGGCCTGGGTCCAGTGCCTGAGGAAAACCAGTGCCGGCAGCCAGGGGAAGGGAAGGCCTATTGCACGAATCTCTTCATGCAATGGGCCTCTAGTCTATATATTAAAGGCTAATATGCTAAGTGTCTGACCATCCCACTGGTTGCTACGACACGCACTGACCACCAGGGGGCAGATGCTCAACGCAGGAGCTGCGGAGCTGCAGTGACTTGGCAGAGGCAGTTCTCGGGTGACCCACCCCAAAATTAGAGAGGAGGGAGCCTGATTCCTCACAGGGCCACGCGATTCCACCTTTGACCCTGTGGGTTATGTTTTTACTGGGGCACTGTCGGCCCCGAATCTGGTTTACTGCACACTTGCCTTTGCGTTCCACACCCTGTACAACAGCAACTTTGCAGAGTGCCCTCTAGCACTCCAGGACCCCTTGGGGGATGTCAGAGAGGCGGTTTCGGCCTGATCCCTGCAGGCCAGGCCCAGGGACTCCACCTGCTGGAGAGACCCCGCTCATTTTGCAGATCTGGGGAGGGACCACAGGAGGTTGGCTCCAGGGCCTGTCTGGCTCATCTCGCCCAGTCCTGCCCCACCGGCCACCTTCTAATTAATTTCCTTTCAATGTGCACAAATCCATGCACTGGGTCACTATGGACAGTCTGTACAAGACTTTAAGTATTTTGATTTTCAAAATAAAGTGTTTTGTATTCAACTTGGATTAATTACTAAACTGTAAGCATAATTAACAAAATGTCAACAGCATGCTAAAAAACATTAATTTCAAAATGATAGGACAAAACTAATCATAAAGTTCCTCAACTCTCCATAGTTAATGATTATTGAGACATTAGCTAAGATTAATTGAAATTTCAAGTTTTCATTAATTCCTTTACTATTCTCTGTGTTTTGACTTACTTCATTTGGTTCTAGATTCTTACCTGATATTTGACAATGGCTTTATTTATTTTTCAGTAACAAAATTCTTGTAGCTTCCTCTTTCCTTCCCCTAGGAAAACAAAACAAAAAAATTTATTTATTTCCTTCAAAAAGATCAAGAAATAAGGGAGGCATTCTAAAAGTAATTATACTTATTAAAATACCTAGTCTTAAAAATGTTAGGAAATGTTTACTAATTTAAACTTTATGTTTTTTTAACCCATGTCACTTTCCAAAAAAATATTCTTCAAGTCTATTTCTTTGTTCTTCATATGATATCCATACATATAATTCCACTTTTATGATTAATTTATATTATTAATTACTGTTTTGAAGTTGTGTCCTTTTAAACATCAATTAATTGGAGGGTAAATTAGATACTTTATAAGTTCATATAAATAATAACTACAAATTACAAAAAAAACAAAAAATAATATTAGAACAAATTGGTAATTAGTCAAGCAAATAGTCAAGAATATGTCAAACTTCTAGATATTTTTTCAGATAAATTGGTATCATGTAGGTGAGTTAGCATGATTCTCTTTAATGGAATTCAACTTATTTTTACTTACTTTAATTAGTTTTGTGTGCAGATAAAATGGAAGGCAATGGAAATTTGGCTTGCTAAGTAGTTCTAAGGTGATCAACATCCACAATCTGGTTGTAATGCCATAAGAATATGTTTATTATGTGACAATGATAATTCAAATTAGCATTCGGTATAGACATAAAGCAATGAGCAATGCAACTTAACTTCAGTTGTTTATCCTGAAAACACTTTTTTAAACTAAAGAGGTTAGAAATATATGACTTTTTTTTATTAGAAAAGTCATAATGTATGATAGTTTTGGCTCACTCTCCCCAAGGCTTCCAGGAAAACTATACTTATGATATAAAAGATTCTCAATGCTAACCCACATTTGCATGAAGCATGAAATTGGTAATAAAGTTTGGGGTCTTCATTTTTCTAATTCAACATGAAGGCTGTCTTGAGGAAAGCTGACTGTGGTCTGAATTTATATCCCCAAAATATTTTTAATTTGTATGATGTAATCAACATCTGACTTCCAAAATTTGATATCTGGCCATATACACTCTCACCTCACATACATTGTCCCCTCTCCCAGGTCATGACTACTGTCCAAACAGAGAAAAATGAGTTTCCCTGAGTACATATACACAATGACTAAAAATAAATTTTTTAAAATATATTTTTATTAATTTCAGAGAGGAAGGAGAAGGAGAGAGAGATAGAAACATCAATGATGAGAGAGAATCATTGATCAGCTGCCTCCCATTGGGGCTTGAGCCCACAACCTGGGCATGTGTCCTGACCAGGAATTGAACTCTACTTCCTGGATCATAGGTCAATGCTCAATCACTGAGCCATGTCCAGTAGGATGGGGGGGAGGGAGGGTTGAAAGGAGGGGGGAGGGATGTCTTGGAATTTAAATGCAGGTGCTCCCCCATTCATTTCCCATTTTACCCCATCTCTCTATCCCTCTGTCCTCAACTTTATGAAGCATTATATTTGTCCTATCCATCTGCATCGACATCACCCTTTCTGAGGTCCAGCTAGGCTCACCACTCTGTGGTGCCCTGCACTGGTAGACTAAGGGTCCAAAAGTGCCTGCTTATGGCAAACACTCTTGGTCTACTTTTGGTCTCAGAATCCCTTGACAATTTCTCAAAATAATATTATTAAGGGGAAGTAAATGTTTCTCCTCTCTTACCCAGTATCTTTTTGGAGTGCTGATTTTGTTCCATGTCTGGCCTAATTTCTTCTTGGAACTACCTGCTTGATTTTTCAATTACCATTGAATGCCCTAAACATGTCCTAAACAGGCACCCATGAGTAGTGGGAATGGCATTTCTGCTGATCCCATGCTTTCAGCTAGGCCAGTGGTCGGCAAACTGCAGCCCCTTGAGTGTGGCTCTTCCACAAAATACCACGTGCGGGCGCACACGTACAGTGCGATTGAAACTTTGTGGCCACACTCAAGGAGCCAAAGAGCCGCATGTGGCTCGCCAGCCGCAGTTTGCTGACCACTGAGCTAGGCTATCAAGAATAAGAAGGCCCAAACTCTTTGGTCACTTTGGATTGTGAGATCATACTGGAGCTATACCTGACAAGTGAAATAATCAGGTAAATTTAATGCTGGGTATCATGAAGTTTACAATAATTCTCTTTTTATGGGCCTCAACTTAGTCTTACACCATTCTAATTAGGTTTTGTGTGGAAAAGAAAGAGAGAGGCAAAGGTTGAATTTAGGAAAAAAGTTCAAACTTTTTGTAGACCTTACCTTCTGAAATAAATTATGCATCAAAATAAACACTAACAAAATTATATCAAATTATATTAAAATTATATGAAAATAAATACTATCCAATTTAACAATTAAAGGCCCACAACTTGAGAAGTTAAGTGGAGTACAGAAAAATCACTTGTTCTTAAGCAATTTTATTGAAAGTAAAAGGAGTAAACGCAAATGTCCCAATCAAGATCTGTTTATTTTGAAAAACGCTTCCTCCAAATACTAAGGTTAGAAGATACAACTTTGACATAAAGGCTCATCTTTATATGAAACAACCACTTTTGTCTCCAGGTTGCAAGAGGATTTGTCCATCTGATTGAATCTTCCCTTTAGTTTTTCCCAACAGCTGTGTTCAGATAATTCATGACTCCCATGTTTCCTGAGCCCTGGATAATTTCACACATATGTCTAGTTTGGGACTCCACGTTTTCAGAAGAATATGGAGATCTTGGAGGAAGTCCAGGGTAGACCAAGGGAAAGATTAATGCATTGGAAGTTGGAGTTTATGAAGAAAGGTTGTGAGATCCGATTTCTTGCTATGAGAAAAGTCTGAGTGGTGACTTAATAACACAAGGAGGTTAGTAAGCAGCTGTTCTCCATCTTCACTAAGGTTGGATGAAATGTAATAAGATATAAATTACAACAAGAACAAAAATGTGTTACAAGTGGGAACTTCCAAGCACTAGAATTGCTGGATTCTTAGAAAGGTCCTCAGAAAATGGATGAGTAGTCTACTTCCCTGATCTGCAATGATAGGCCCATGAGTAGTGAGGACGATGAGATAATCTCTTAAGATCTCTTCTGAATCTACTGTTTTATGTCTACCTAATCATACTCAGAAAAAGTTATTTGCCTGAACTGTCTCATTTTCTCCCATCTAGTCCCTCCTCCGACCGCCCCCCCCCCCCCCCCGCCTTTATCCTTTGTCTATTTCTGTAAAACATTGCTAACCAAGGATAGTTAGAGCCCTGATCAAGGTGGTGGGCCCTTCCAGGTTTGGGAACAAGTTTCTTGCCCATCACTACTATACCCTGGCCACTAGGGGCATGCTGATGCTCATCTTCCAAACCCATGGCAAAACAAAACAAAACAAAACAAAATTCCTACCTTTAATTGACAAGTGGCCCAAGTGGATTAAAAAACAAATCTTATATTCTAGAATTTGAGGCCCTAAAGAGTTGAAATGTATCTTATTCATCTGCCTGTATCATTGTCCATAGAATAGTGTCTGGCTGTAAGGTGCTCGGCAAGTTTTCATCATTTGAAGGACTATAATTATGAAGGTATTAAACTGAAAGTAAACTGCCATTGAAAAAGTCAAGAGTTTCAGATGTTTCCAAATGGTTCTGAATGCCAGACAAATCTAAAGGCTGACCCCTGCTACCACACATATGCTATTGGAGATTTTAATCCCACCATGGCTGTGCTATCTAGAAGACTTGCACAAGAGCGCCAGTTGCACATCCTGCCCAGGTCCTTCATCAAAAAGACCACCAAAGATAGGCACAACATTGCCGGTGTGGCTCAGTTGGTTGGGCATCACCCTGTGCATGGAAGCATTGCCAGTTCGATTCCCGGTTTGGGGCACGTGCCCCAATTGTGGGTTCAATGCCCAGTGTGGGGCATTCTGGAGGCAGCCTGATCGATGTATTGATGTTTCTCTCTCTCCTCCTCTTTCTTCCCCTCTCTCTAAAAATTAAAGATCTAAGAAAAAAAAGAAAGATAGGCACTGTGTAGATTCAGAATCACATAAAAATAGGCCGAATTCTTAATGTGATTCTTTAATATGACTTTGGGAATTTCAGTTATAATTTTTTCTAAATTATCTTTTTGCAAACCTTTCTAGCTTTCTCCATGAAGAATACAAATTTAATGTGAGAAAATCTCTCACCCCAATCATCACACAACCTCAATAGTTGGCTCTCAAAAATAAGATAATCTACTCCTTATAATCTGTTTCAATGTGCTGAAACCCTTTGGTTTAAACTTCCTAATTCTTTCCATGTATTTTCTCCCAGTAAAACCAACAAACACCACGATCATTTATCATTGTCAGCTCTAACTTTTGTCCTAAATTCACAATCACATCTCTTTTGACATCACACAACCTCAAGAGTTGGCTCTCAAAAATAAGATAATCTACTCCTTATAATCTGTTTCAATATGCTGAAACCCTTTGGTTTAAACTTCCTAATTCTTTCCATGTATTTTCTCCCAGTAAAACCAACAAACACCACGATCATTTATCATTGTCAGCTCTAACTTTTGTCCTAAATTCACAATCACATCTCTTTTGACCATACTTACAGAAACATCACAACGTGTATTCTTCACCATTAATTTTTAAATGTTCTCAGGGAAAATCTGGTAATGTGGAGGGTTACAAGTTGATGACTCTCATGTGTTTGGGGGTTCGTCTCGGTTGTTTTGTAATGGTTTTTGTGCTGAATTTCTTGATCCAACTCACTATTACTCCCAGATGGGACCGATTTTTGACCTTCTTGTTCTTTTCTCCTAATCTTGGCCCTTCTAACATGGTCTTACTGTGGTTCCTTTCTTTTGTTTGTAAGTAATGGCCATGCCTGGTTACATAGTTCCTGTAACAGGTGATGACCAATTTGGACACATCTGAAGATGCCATGGAGCTGTCCTTATGCTACATTAAAAGCTTGTGGAGAAGTACACCTCACACAATGATGCCATCTAATGAACAGGGATATGATTTCTCCCTTGAGATTTTTCTCAGGACAGGCCTCACTTAATAATTTGGAGGATTGTGAGCGACATAGCTCAGTGTTGGATTGGGCCTTTGACATCATCCAGCATGAATTTGAAAATACCTTTGTCACTCTGCTCAGCAGGAGAGTTTTCTGTTTGCTTATTATTTTCCTTATGCTAATTACTTCAATTTTCAGCAGTTTTTGAGATCAATTAATTTGATTCCAAACAACTCTTTTTTCTTTTGTTTTGCGAGGAGACTGAAGGCAGCAGTAACTAGGAAGCGTAAATAAACATAATTAAGCATAGATGCTTATAGTGATACTAAAACTGACCTCAGCCAATTAAAATTATTAATAGAAAAAAGTATGTCAATGTCAAATCTGAGCTTACTGCCCCTGTTCCCACTTGGATAATGAAGATAAGTATATATTTCCTGACAAGAATAGATGGGAATTCACATTTCATCCTGAACTTTGTCTTTCTAGAACACTGGGTTAGCATAGTATTAGACCATAATAAAAAAATAAGAAAAGGTCAAAATTCAAAATTAATTTTAAGCCCCAAAAGTGAAATAGGGAGCATTTTCTTTTCAAGCAGTGAAGCTTTTCCTCAGTATCACTCTCGATCACAATGGAAAAAAAACTTGTAAAAAGTTTGACCTCAGACCTCGAACACTCTAGATCAGTGGTTCTCAACCTTGGCTGCACGTTAGAATCACCTGGGAATCTTTTTAAAATCCTGATTTCCGGGCCTCATCCTCCGGAAATTGTTTCTTTGTTATGGGGTGAGGCCACGACATTAGTAACAAAGAAACAGAATTTCCGGAGGATGAGGATTTCCGGAGGAGGCTCAGAAATCAGGATTTTAAAAAGATTCCCAGGTGATTCTAATGTGCAGCCAAGGTTGAGAACCACTGCTCTAGATGTTACCTGAATTAAACAAATAAAAACATTTAGAATTCCATGCAAGGCACTGGTACAACTTTAGCTCATCTTGATGTCATTGCTTTTGAATTTAAGATGCACTTTTAAGGCAAGTGTTTTAAGTCTGGTAAAACACTATAATTACAACTCAAAGTTTGTAAGTGCTCAGAAGTGTCAAGAGGTCAGATTCATCAGAAGGTTTATCTAAATTGGCATTTGATCTTTTTTTTTTCTAAATATTCCTGCTACTTCTGACTCCTCTGCCTTTTCCTCAGTGAAACTGCACCACACACTGGAAAGTAAAGATACAAACATTTATTTGAATAATGTCAAGGGAAAGTAGAAATGAGAAGATTGACCACAGACACAACCAGAGTCTCAGAAATGAGAACACTTTTTTTTTCTTCTTCAGCAGCAGAAATGCAGCTGTGGCAATGTGAATTGAAAGGTAAAATATTTGTCATCACTTCTAACTTAGCAGCATTGAGAAGGCTGCTAAGATTCCTGATGTCCACTTGCCAGATATTTTTCAGGAAGGGAGTAAATTGCAACTGAACTTAAAAACCTGGGGAAAGAACTCATTTCCAAGCAAACTTAAAGTTGGAAAGTAAGCATCGGTTTGAAGCTATCATAAAGTTTAATAAAAAACAGTTTAGGGTAGGACTCTTCCTGTATTTTATAAAGTAGTACAACTATTTCTTATTTACTTATAAAGCTAGCCTCTTAAATTGTCTTTGCAATATTAAAAGAAATTGTGTCTGCCTTCAGCCCACACCCCTGGGAATCAATATAGAGGTTCTTTGAGGGGGGCAAGCCCAGATCCATGCCCTCTGTCCTTTATTGCTTCTGGATAGCCCGCATAGTTCACATACATTGACTGTTCCCCAATAAACATCACCATCTGTGCAGTAGGGTGGTTTGTATTGGTCATGTGTTCGGTCAAGTTGACAGAGGTGCAAAGCTAAATGTGTAACACTCTAAGAATATGCATATATTTGAATAATTTGACTATTCAGCCTAACAATTTGCCAAGATGCTCTGAATGATCACACCTCCTGATAACACTTCCAAGGAGCTTCGCTTATTTTGGAGTGGGGATGTTCTAGCTGGAGTTCCTGAGTTCATTGGCATTTAGTCGTGTGAACTTGGGCACATTTTTTTTTTTTCGTGACACTGAGCTTCTGGTTCTTCGTTTATAAAATGAGAATAATATTTTCTGTCACTGGTCGTTAGACGCTTTAAAACAGCTAATAAAAGCGAACTCATTTTGTTAACTGTAAACCCTTAGGTAAACTGAACTGAGTATATATTAACATTATATATTCGGTTCAACAGCACATTCTTGATAACCGCAAGAGGGTCCAGGAAAGGAAACTGTTTATAAATCTTTCCCTTTCCCCAAATTAAGGTTGGAGTGTTTAGGGAAATTCTTACAGCAATTATTAGGTCAAACCTCTTCGACAGTACAGAAAAATGCACATACACACAAAACTGCCTACCCCAATGTTGGGGGGTGGGGGGGTGGGGAGATTCCTCTGACTCCAATTTGTATCCTTTAAGAAAGAGTATTTCTTAAAGTGTGACCTCAGATTTTCTGCATCTTTATTGTTTGGGGTTCTTGTTCAATCTAATCCCTGGACCCTGCCCCGCCCCTAGTAAATCACCTTGTCTGGAAGAGAAATCTGCATTTTAACAGGCTCCCAGGTGATCTTCCTGCTGGGAGCAGGTCCAATGACTCCAAGTTAAGCACTGCCCTCTGGTTCCTTGTTCTGAAATTTAAGGTCTGTCCTCGTGCGTACGGTCGAACTAATGGGAAGAAAATTCAGCTTTAATGCAGGAACCTGTGTAGACGCTTGACAGCGTTCGTCCAATGGCAAATTGAAAACGGTCCTTGGACCCTAGCCACTTTCATTCTCTCCAAGGGTCTGGGCCACTGGCAAATATGAACCGGAAAGACTGTTTGCTAGCAGAAAAGCTAGGGGGAGGGGATGGGCGAGAGGAGGATCAACGGAGCCAATAGCTCCCTCCCTCCCCACTCCCCCCCCCCTTAAAACAGAAGGCTTTTTATCTTTGCTGCCCAGGTTCATCATTAAAAGGGTTGGTTTATGTGTGTAAGTTTGCTATGGAGGGAAGTGAAAACATCTGCAAAACCATGCAATGCCTGGAACGGAACTCTTCTAATAAAAGATGTATCATTTTAAATGCGCTGAATTTTGATTCTGGTAATTCGTGCACTAGAGTGTCTATTTCGAGGCAGCGGAGGTATCATATGACAGCGCACGTCAAGGCACCGTGGAGCCCTCTCGTGGACTCCCACCCACTTTCCCATTCACCGCCGAGAGGGCTGCTGGCGCTGCCGCTCCCCCCGGCGAGCTAGCATGAAATCTCCCTGCCTCCGCCGAGATCAAATGGAGCTCCTCGCTCAGGGGGTGCGAGTATTACCTCCGCCATGCAATTTCCACTATCAATAATTTAACTTCTTTGCTGCAGAACAGAAGGAGTACAGACCGGGCACCAAAGACTTGCCCCCCCCCCCTTCTTTTTTAACGAAAGGGAACGTGAAAAAAAAATAGTCTGGGAGTTTTGGGACGGAAGTCTTCCCCAGAGCAGCTGCCTTGATGTTTACTTTGACAAGTAGTGACTGAAAAGGTGGGTTTCCTCTATTTTTCTCTTTCCGTATTTTGTTTGTTTGTTTGTTTCCTGTTTTGTCGGCTAGAAAGCATGTGGCTTTAGTGAGGTCTGTCATTGCCTTGGCTTCCTGGCTGGAGCAAGTAACTTGGTGTAACGTTATCTGGGGGCGTTCATTAATAAGGAATACCGTTATTATCTTGATTGAATTCCTATTAGGCAAACTCCAGAGAGGTCAGTGCGCGAACTCCGGTTAAGCCGGCGTGTTTAAGGCAGCGGAGTAAACCAATAGTCCCCCTGCTCTGTGCGCTTTCATTGTGTGCTCGCGTTGGCAAGCTTCGCGGTGCGGGAAGGTGTGTCTGTGGCCGGGAAGCGCACGCCCTCTCCCGCTGAACTTGGGTGCTGGGATGGGGCGGAGGGAGTTTGCAGCGAGGAGAGCAAGACCCCAGGGCGCCGAATTTGCACCCGCTCCCTTCCGCCCCCGCGCGCACTGCCGGGGTTTCCGCCTAGGCTAGGGCGCGGGACTTGGGGTTCCCCCGGGCGGGGGTTAGGGCTCCCTTAGGAGTGACGAGCA
>NW_005365325.1:3324934-3327709 GCF_000412655.1 Myotis brandtii
GCGGGGGGAAGTTGCCTGGGGGCCCCGAAGTTGTGGGAAGAGACCAGAACTTTCATCCCCTCCCGGAGAAAGGGGGGTGAGTTGTTCCTGCGCAGCTTTCTCCTCCTATCGCAGGACCCAGAGGCACAGCCGGGACCCCCGGGGAGAGGGACCCCAGGAAGCCCCGAGGTGGGGGAGAGAAAGTCTAGGGGAGACACGGAGCTGCCCGATGGGAGCGAAGAGGGCGCCCCGGGATCCCCCAAACCCTCTCCCAGCAGAGGACGGGTCCCGAGAGAGATTTAGGGCTCCAGCTGTCCGGGGCTCTAACTGAGGGGACGGGGTGGAGACTGGCATATGAATCTTTCCCTTGGGCTGGGCGGTCCCCGCGAAGATTTGGGGGCGCCCCTTGCTCCCTCGGCCCACATCCTGACCCCAGGGCTCCATCCTGGCGGCACGGTGTCACCTGCTCCCCCGGAGTTGAGATCAAAGAGGACTGATACAGGTCCTAAGCCGACGTTTTTGGGAGAACTTGAGACACCCCCGCAGCTCGAAGCTTAAGAGGCTGCGGAACTCCGGGGCTGGTGCCCACCCCGCGCCCCTTCTTTGGGTCACCTTCCCGGGAAGGAAAAGTTTTGTCTTGGGGGGGGCTGCCCTGACCCGGTGTGTCCCTGGGGATGCAGAGCGGGGAAGAAGGAACGGGTGAGTGAGCTGTGCCTGGAAAGAAATAGCCGAGGGTTGGGGGCTTTATGCCCGGGTGGTTTTCCCCCGGGGGGGAGGGGGGGAGGGGGGGGGGGGGGGGGGGGGGGGGGGGGGGAGGGGAGAGAAGGGCCTCGCAGCCGCTGGGATGAACCCGGGTCCCAGTCGGAGGATGCTGTGTTTGTGTGTTGGGGTGGAGCGGGGTGGAGGGACGCGGGTGGAGGGGCGAGGAGGAGGAGGGGGCAGGGAGAGCGGCGCTAGGGAAGGTAGAGGGTGCCCTCTGCCGGCCGAGCTGCCCTGAGCGGTGGCTGGGGGCGGGAGCCTGGGGGTGGGGAAGTGGGAAGGGAAGGCTTTGCGGGTCCCAGTCGGAGGATGCTGTGTTTGTGTGTTGGGGTGGAGCGGGGTGGAGGGACGCGGGTGGAGGGGCGAGGAGGAGGAGGGGGCAGGGAGAGCGGCGCTAGGGAAGGTAGAGGGTGCCCTCTGCCGGCCGAGCTGCCCTGAGCGGTGGCTGGGGGCGGGAGCCTGGGGGTGGGGAAGTGGGAAGGGAAGGCTTTGCGGGATCCCTTCGGGAGCTGGTAGGAGGGACTTGTTGAATGATGCTTTTTGACTCCTCGCTCGTCTTTGGCTTCAGTTTTCCTCGCTGGTGGAGCTTTGACGGACTAAGGTTGTTGGTGTAGTAGGGCTTCCTGGACCTTATTTTAGGGTTCTCCAGGTGTCTTACACTTACTCCTCAATGTCAGCAGTACCTAGTGAACATTTTCTGACAAGAGTGCAGGAATGTTCTTGGCCAGAAGCAAAGAAAAGCATATTTCTGAGTGTGTATTAATTCTCCTAGCACAGTTATCTTTTAAAGCAAAGCAACATATAATAGGGAACGTTGGTTTTTAACTGCATATAAAACGTGTTACACTATTATGAAACCTTCAAACTGGCCCAACTTCTTGGAAAATAACTCCTCTCTATTTTTATCCAAAAATCTATTTTTACATGAATTTGCGGTAAGGTCAAAAGTAATTTTGTTTATAAAATTACATTTATATATACATATATTTTTTACATTTTTATTTATTGAGGTATAATTCCAGATTTAATTTGTCTAAACATGGGAATCCTCAATGTTTACCACATACAACATTATTATTTTTAGGTTGGAGGTATCTGAGATTATGGCATATCGTGCTTTAAATTATTAAACATCATAGATCACATTGCAGGTAAAAGTTATACTACAAAGTTTTGGCCCTGGGAACGAACAGCATCCCTTTAAAATAATTACTAACTCCTGTTCCCCGATTTTGCAAATACCTTGCTTAAGATTTTTTCTTTTGTGAGTTAACCTCTGGACTAGCAGTAGAGGTAAGAGAAGGAAAGAGACACTTGTTGAAATGTAACCATAACCTTTACTGGAATTTAAAACATGTTGGTCACCATTACTGGAATTCCAGAACCATAAAGTCGTTGTGTTTTTTTCTTCTACTTTATTTTGCAAAATGTGATAAATGGTGGTAAATATAGACCGATAATAAGTATTATGACAGGAAAAGTGTTATGTATGTAGAGCTATTTTAAGTTGTTACAAAATGTTTCCTATTTATAAATGATATAAGCAGAAAGAAATGGTTTCCAGATAAACAAGACTTGCGTGCGTATTTTGAAACATTAGAACATTGCAGACACACTTAGACATCACATTTTTTAAAAGCAAAATAACAGTAATTTTTCACATACCTTTGGAGCCTTTCACAGCCCATTCAGAGTTGAATTAGTGCCCGGAAATCATATTTATTATAAAGTGATATTTAAGGTCATTTAAGATGTAAGTCAACATTCAAGTATGGAGAAAATAAAGCATTTAGGAAATCTGTTTTAGGATGTCCTTTTAATAAGTGTAACTTTTACTTGCAAACAAAAGGAACCAAGAAAGTGATTATTTTGCCTAAAATACAATGATCACTTCAAATGATTCATGTATTCCACGTGAGTTAATTGCCTAAGTCTCATAATGGCCAAAGCGGGTGTGGAGGTGCTAGACTATTACTGGTTCATTTTCATTTACTGGTGTGTGTGTTTGTGTGTGTGTGTGTGTGTGTGTGTGTGTCG
>NW_005365325.1:3327922-3330133 GCF_000412655.1 Myotis brandtii
GGTTAGGGTTAGGGTTAGGGTTAGGGTTAGGGTTAGGGGTAGGGGTAGGGGTAGGGGGAGGGGTTGGGGTTGGGGGTGGGGGGGGGGGGGGGGGGGGGGGGAAGGGAATGTAAATGATGCAATTTTCTAAAATCCTGGCTCAAAGTCCCTGGGTTTTTCTGCTTAATAAGGCACCATTCGAATGTAAGTTATGTAAGTTATCCCTTCCTTCCTGGAAGCTTTGAGTCCCAGATTTTCAATAGTGAAAATGCAGATGATTGATAATCTCATTTCTTGCAAACATAAATAGCTCTGGTTTGTAGCTCAGCTCACACAGCAAGCTGAGCCCGCCCACCTGATAGTATAGCAAACAGCTTGTTCACATTTGTCTTTACAACCTTCTGTAAATAGCGCACCACGCACTCACCTATTTCCAGGTGGTAAACTTGTGGAATGTAACAGCCAGCAGCTGTGGGTCTCAATCATAGACTCAATCTACTAAAAGCTTCAAAAATATTTAAGATGTACATAATGCAAAGGTCTTATACAAAGTAGTTCATTACCATTTTAAGATTTAGGAAGTTTGTCCTAGAGTAGAGAAAAGAACAATTTCAGACTTCCTGAATGAAAACAGCGTGTAGTTAAACTCTGGACATTTTTAAAAATGAAAGGCACTCTCATTTCAGATGTTCATAATACTGCATTTATTGTGATGGTTAAAACATCATTTCAGCTTGCCTCTCCTGGCGTGGAAGATTTCAGTTTCGAGAGGGGGCTAAGCCTAGCCCAATGCAAGTGAATACGTCCCTCTAATAGGGTAATTGCTGACTTGTCTCAACTTGTTTTCAAACGATTGTTACAGAGCACTCAGTTTCCACTAATTGCAAAATTGCTGCTTAATTGAAGGACTCTCAGCCCTCTAGTGCAGTCATTCACCCACTGGCAGGCTCTGTGATCTCACACCGTGAAGTGCATTTTAAATAGGAAGAGAGGAGAGAATTCCGGGGAACTCTAGGTTTCACTGCTGGCTGTTGTTCAGTGGAGGAAGAAAACATTTCAACAAGAGTTACATTAAGTTGCGTTGTGATATATTCTCTTTATTAGCATGAAAAACATGCCCATATGGGCTTCAAAAGTGAATGAGCAAACTTACCAGTTACACTCTGCATCCATTTACTCTGTTCGGTATGGAGTAATGTTAAACAATAAATGATGTTGGCAAATGAAATCCGTATGCCATTTGCGTGTGGGGTTGAACCCTGGAAACAGAAGAAGGCTTTAGTATTTTTAAACTCAGGCATATGTGTCCTCAAAGTTCCCTTAAAATTCCACTGAAGGCATAGAATTGTTTAATCCTAAATAATTTTATACTTAAATGCATCTCTGGCTTTCCAGAATGCTGACAGTCAAGCCTTGGGAGAGTCATGGGCCCATTATTAAATATATGGAACCACCCCTGGTGACCGACATGAAACAGTGGAGCTCACTAATATACTGACTTTGATAAACTTCTTTAATGGGTGTGTTCTCTAAGTGCATCAGGAAGGTGTTCTCATTTCTGTAGAAAAGCATGAGTGGTCAGAGAAGTATGGAAGCTTTCATTTAAATGCAAGTTGAGCTCTAGCAGGTTTGGCTCAGTGGAGAGAGCATTGGGCTGTGGACTGAAGGGTCCTAGGTTCAATTCCGGGTTTGATTCTGGTCAAGGGCACATCCCCAGTTGTGGGCTCCATCCCCAGTGGGGGGTGTGCAGGAGGCAGCTAATCAATGAGTCTCTCTCATCATTGATGTTTCTATCTCTCTCTCCTTCTCCCTTCCTCTCTGAAATCAATAAAAAATACATAAATGCAAATGGATGACAAAGTTGAAGGGATTGAGAAGTACAGTGACACAATAGTCATGGGGATGTAAAGTACAGCATAGGAAACATAGTCATAATGTAATAACTATGTGTGATGCCAGGTGGGTACTTGAAATATCAGGGGGAACACTTTATAAAGTATATGATTGTCTAAACATTATGCTGTGCACCTGAAACTAATACAAAATATACTGAATGTCAACTGTAATTGAAAAAATTTTTAAAAAATAAATGCAAGCACTCACGTTCAAGTACAAACTCTGGGGCACTTATGCTCTTGGTGAAACAAATCTGAACAGATATCCTGGATGCTACAAAATGGCTCATTGCCCTAATGTCTCACTTACACGTTGCCTAAAAATTGAGGACGGGTT
>NW_005365325.1:3330157-3375319 GCF_000412655.1 Myotis brandtii
CTCCAGTGACAGCCATAATAAAGTAAAAGTTTATCTTTAAAGAGCCCAGAGTAACGAACATTATACAGTTTTCCCCAAAGGTTCACTTGAAAGAACTTTCTTTGGTTGTCATGGTAGTAATGTCCTGATTTTGAAAGCTCGCAGAACCTAGTAGCTCTTAATGTGCTTTCATCTTGTTCCCTTTGGTCTGACTAAAACTTTATGGCGACCTTCTGTGTTTTTGACAAGCCTCTTCATTTTTGGAGGGAGGGGGGCAGACAGACAAAGGAAGATTCCTTAATTTGGAGACAATATAACTAGGAGATGTAAAATGATATTTTTTTTTAAAAATCACTTACCTTCAAATTGGCTTATTAAAAGAAAACTAGAAGGCAACCTGTCATTAAATTACAACTACTATATATAAAATTAAGAATTTATAATGGAAATACGAAAAAAATAAACAGGCATTTTTAAGGAATTTAAGCAACTCATCAAAAGTTGAAGTTATAGTGCCACCTAGAGAACAAAATCACCAGCTTTACCAGCCAAATGGCTTGTTTGCCATGTGAGCCATTTCCCAAGGCCACAGTTACTATGTCTTATTCAGATTTGTGGGGTGAGTGTATTGGGGGGGTTAATACACATTTGGGATTGTAGATAGGATTTTAAAATAGGCAGATTCACAAGTCAGTATATACACTTTTAGCATTTTAATATAGTAGCCAAATATAGACTAGCCTACCAGGAATAGGGCTGGTTTTCTCTTTAATACATATTATTTTCAAGGATATGCACTGCAGCATTGAATGTAAAGGTTCTGATTTTATTCATTTACTACAGGCAATTCATTGCACTTTCCAAGATGCAGTAACACCAGATAAATTGAGTAGAGAGACCTTAAGAATTTTTTTAAATCTATGATCTAATTCTAACTTTAATGATTTGGGAAGATTTAAGAATAAAATAAAGGTATATAAACACCAAAGAAAGAAAGGGGGGGTGGGAGCACAAGGAGACGGAAATTGTAAGAATTACCTTGACCTTAAAATAGCTAAAGATATACATCTGGGCCAGAACCAAAACGTAGTGATGCAACCAGGAACCAATCATTACAAATTAGCTTAAAATGCTTTGATGACAAAATCTGTATTTTATACATTCACTTCTGTATGTTCCCATACTAGCATCTAAAACAGCACTGGTAGCAGAAGAGGCACTTTGACAAATATTGTTGAATGAACAAGTAGATTGATTAATAGTTGCTTCAGATCCTGGCTAGCAAAGTAGACAATGAAGCTTCATAATTATGGAATATATTTGTTTGTTTTGCTGGTGCAAAGGCCAAAATTGGAGAAAATATATGTGATAATACTTGCTTCTTCCTAGTACCTATGATAAATGTCCTTTAGTTGGCTTAGTTCTAAACTTTCTTATGCACAGTTTGGTTCATTCATAAAATTATTTGGAACATATGGAATGTTAAAGTTGATTTAGACAGTAGCAAGAATAAACTTACTGGTGGATTTTCATTTAAATGGTTTCAAATATTTGGATGCCAGTGGTGATGCCAATTATTATGCCTCGGGAAATGGAAAACAGTAGACATTAAGTTTGTGCCAATTTCTGGTAAGCACAGAATCAAAGAAAGTCATCATGTCGTCTGCACTTTGTATCATCACAGAAGCGATCAGTTGCAGAAAACTTTATTGTTCAGGAAAAAAAATTCAAAACGAAAGTGAGAGAGGGAAGAAGTGGTTGGAGGGGAGAGAGAGAGATAAAGAAGGAAACTCATTGACTAAATTTTTGCCACATGGGATTTAGTCTAAATCAGTCTTGGTTTTGGAGCTGCTACCATCAGCATTTGCTGCATTTCTTGATGCTTTCTTTCTGCCTCTATGTGCTTTTGAAAACTGAAACTGTGCCCAAACTAAAACAAGTTTCTCTCTTTTCACATGCTCACTTATTTCTTGAATTATGGGAAGTGTTTTTAAACACAGATAACTTTCTTTTACATCACGCGGGGACTGAAGGCTGAGAAATTTGCTCCATGCTGCTGGGAGAGATGCTTGGCGGAGTCCCAGGCCACATTCCTAGACCAAACTGTCGAAGGTGTTCTCTCTTCTGCAACATTTGGGCAAGGACATCCAGCATTAACATGTTGGCTGATGGTGTATCTGAAGGCACAGACGATGTACTTATCATATGGAAACATAAAGCCAGCAGACCTTCTGTTGAACGCTCGAGTCTGGATCATTTACATTCACTTCAATGAAAATACTATGATTAGGTTAAAAATCAATTGGATAAGTAGGATAGAATAGGGAGTTGATACAAGGTTTTGGGGAACGACTTAATGGACTGTGGAAAGGCAACCTAGATGTCTTCAATAATGGAGGGTTCCATGTGAGCCAGTGATGTGAGAGGGCCAGTCAACATAGCTACTGGTCTATACTGGTAGAAGCATAATACTGAAATGGAGAAGTTAATAATTCTCCTCCACTTATTAAGTAGACTATTAAAAGAGTGTTATCTTCCGTTCAAGGGTCTGAAATAGGTTCCTTTAGGTTTATCATTGACAGATTGATCTGTTTTGAGATCATTGTGACCGGGATGCATAGGGGATTTGGGGAATGGTTGAGGGAACAGAGAACGTACAATGGGCGGCTTGGGACAAGAAGACCAGGCTGGAGTGGCAAATGGTTTTGTCTCCCTTAGAAACTAATCACATGATGGTAGCTAGCTGGAATGCTGAGTTAAAGAATTCTGGAGCTCTCCAGGCTCAATGAAAAAGAACGTTCTAGCCTGGCCAGTGTTGCTCAGTGGTTGAACGTTGACCCTTGAACCAAGAGGTCTCTGGTTCGATTCCTGGTCAGGGCACATGCCCAGATTGTGGTCTTGATCCCCAATAGGGGGTGTGTAGGAGGCAGCCAAACAATGTTTCTCTCTCATAGATGTTTTTATCTCTCTAACCCTCTCCCTTCCTCTCTCTCTCTCTCTCTCTCTCTCAAATCATTAACATTTAAAAAAAGTGTTCTGATTATTAATGCCTGCCATGGCTGGGGAGGTTGGAGGGGCGGCATGTGTGATATGTTAGAGGACAGCCTTCACAAATGTGAAGATCTGGCTGAGGGAGGAGGTTTGTTTTATATTGCCCTTGAGAGCAGATCTAGGACCAGTGATATTAACGTAGGTACTGTGCCGTAGTATCTAGAACTTGTAGTCCCATTTAATTAAGCAAACATTTAATGCTTACTGCATGCAAAGCATTTTATTAAGGGGATTTATAACCTAACAAAGAAAAAAAGGCTTCTTTGGCATGTGGTCAGTTTCCCCTTGTAGATGTTTAAACAGACTGAAATTCTTTTAGGAAGTGTTATATACTAACGTGGGAGGTTGGAACGAGGTATACTCTGCAGTACTTTTGTACTCCTAAGTTTTCCAAATATATTGATATCATAAGTATGCTCTTTATTTTTAATTCCTATATAATCTTAGTGGTGACAATAATATATTCTATCTTTGAATCATCTACCTGAAATATGTGCAGCTTCATGAATTAAGTCTCATAAATCCTTCCCATTTCCTTGCAAAGTGCAGTACTTTTACTACTTTCTGTACTTACCTATGGATTCTCAAAAGTAGTTATTTTTATTTTGGATCAGACAGAAGGGAATGTTTAAAAAAATAGTTCTGATCCGATTCAGATGATTGAATTGCTCAAGAGATTAACTTTTGACATTAGATTTTTTTTTAAGAGTTCAACAGCTGAACTAAAAAAAAAAAATTCACCTTTCTCTCTGGGAACCATAAAAATCTTCAGATGATTAGTTTTCCAAAAAGTTCTTCTTTTTAAATGTAAACTGTCAGAGAAGTTGACCCCTCCCCCAATCCCATCAGGCTTCGCCATGGAGAAAGCTACTTTTTCATAACTTATTATAACTTAACTTTACTCGTCTGTAAGATAAGGTGGGGATTAACCAACATGGAGATGCCATTAAAATGCAAGTGTAGACCATCAGATGCATAGCTTACTCCAAGTACTCACGAATATTTATTCTTTATGATCTCTCATACAGCTTTCAAGTATTCATATTGTCAGCAAAGCAATTTATTATTTACATCCCCTTTTTGATATATCTTATAGTTTATAGCCTGCATGTATGTCTCCCCCTGTTTCAAAGCTTTTCTTTAAAAGAAGTAAAGATGTTAAACACTGGAAATGATTATTTTACTCATTAATTCCCCAAGCATGAATTGAGCACCCAGTGGGTACCCAGCACCGGGCTAGCTCGTTTCCCCCCACTGTATGGAGCCATCTGTCTTCAGCTGCTACTTGATAAGGAACTCCATTGATTCTCCCACATAAACCTCCCATGACCTCTTTATAGACTTGCTTAAAAAATCTAGAAAAAAGTTCTTTTGAACAAGTTCTCCGAGTTATTTCTGAACTTCCAGCTCATACTGTGGACTGGAACATTTTGGAAAAACTCATTGACCTTTTTTTATGCCCCTAATTTTCAGATGTCATTCTGCATTCAAATTAAGACAACGAACATGCTTGTTAGACATTATCTTGTGTTTGCAGATATTTCATAGGAACTCTTGTAATAATGCTGATAGAAGCCACAAAAGAAGGAAATCTCTGGACCACTGATTTTACGATGGATTCCCCCCGCCCCCCCCCCGCCCTTTAAATACAAGGACGTATTTGGGCCTCTGAGTATTCAGGAATCTGTCTTTCATTTGACAGTGTTTATAAATCCTGTGTGTTTTCCCCCTAAAGAAACTTAAATTGTGAGACTGCTTTCATTTACTTTACTAGAAGCAGGTTTCATGATTATACTAAGGACAAGAAGACAAAAATCCGTTCAGTGACTACTAGCTTGCCTTTAAACATTAGTCAAAACGTGTTTAAATTTTGTAATGGTATTCCTTTAGAGTTTACTAAAAACCACTTTTCAATCCACTGGGTCTCCTTTTGCTGTGAACTCAGGAGGTGCTTTTGCTCAAATGTGTGGTATAAGTAAGAACCCGTATGTGGTCTTCATGGATCATGTAAATATGTCAGTATAACCAGAGCACAGTCATCCACTCAGAAATGTTTAACCTCTTGATATACAACAAGGAAGCAAATTTGCACATAGTTCTTTGTGAATCTAAAAAATAAAATAAAATAAAATAAATCAGGGGCCCCTTTCCCCCTCCCCACGTGGGAGTCCATTCTGTGGGACTCTTTCCCTCTCCCCACATGGGAGTCTGTACTTGTTCTTCAGTAAATCTCCACCTTTGCTATACCAAAAAAAAAAAAAATCACAGGACACAGGAAGTTGTAATAGGTCCCATTTTCCTTCAAATACCAAACCTATAGCCATGTACTTAGCCTTCTCTGTCACTCCTGAGGAGGGCAGTTAGAATAAGTGGTAAATAAATACTGCCAGAGACCATCCTATTCTTCGTTCCAGACAAAATTGGAGGGATAGACACAACCTTCAAATTAGTGGTATAAATACAAATAAGTAAATTCGGAGACTGTTTTCCTCCCTAACAAAATCTTATATGGAACTGCAATAGTTAAAATAAAAATAACCGGGTCTGTTCTAATTGAGCTACAGGTAGGAGCATCCTGCCCCCTTGACCCAATTATGACCCTTGCAAGGGGCCTCTTCACATTCTTCAAAACCCAGTTGGGAAAATGTTGTTCTAGATCAAAAGTCAACAGGTGGAAATCCCAAAGTCCTAAATCTTCCTTCCTTGCCCATGAAAATGCCCATTCCTGTCGTCATTTTCTGGCATTGAAAGCTGTGTTCATCTGCTTGGTCAGTGTTCACAATGGTAACCTGATAAAGTAGATGTTTCTATGTGCAATGTTTCTCATTGCATCCTTTTTAGAAATAATTATAGATGTATAATGCTTGAGAAGTAATGCAGTAGGACATTATCTTAAAGATTTTATTAATCATTAAAATTTATCATCATTAGTAAAATTTATTTTAAAATGCTTTTTCTAAAATACCAGTATGTATATTTTTGGTTTTCACTTCCCTGACAATGACGTTCTTAAAACTTGGAAGTATTTATTATTCCAGAGCCTGTGCTTATTCTTTTTTTAAAAAAATATATTTTTATTGATTTCAGAGAGGAAGGGAGAGAGAGAGAGAGATAGAAACATCAATGATGAGAGAGAATTGTTGATTAACTGCTTCCTGCATGCCTCCTACTGGGGATTGAGCCCAAACCTAAGCATGTGCCCTGACCAGGAATCGAACTGTGACCTCCTGGTTCACAGGTTGGAGCTCAACCACTGAGCCACCATGACCAGGCCCGTGCTTATTCTTCAGAGTCAGTCTGCTGTAAAAACTTAGGGAACCCTCACCATTTCTGTTCCACGCAGTATCAGAGGTTCTGAGGTCTTGCACTGGTGAAGCACCTCAGTAGCATTGGTACTGAAACTAAAATTCAGCTGGTTGGTCATCACTAACATTCCTGCATGATTTTATTGGCTAAAGTCATATCTAGACAAGATTGTACATTTTCATAATAATCTTTTCCAAAGGTGTAGTGTTGCATACATTAAAAATGCATCCACATGTCTCATTCCATTTGATCCTACAAATAACCTTTGAAAAAAGATTGGACAGATATTATTCCTATATAATAGATGAGGAAACTGAAGCTCAGAGTAGCTAAATAACTTGATCCAAGATGCACAGCTTCTAGAACAGGAGTGAGGATTACAGCCAGGTGACTTCTAACGCAGCCCCCTTACCATTACTTTGGCTATCTACAACTGTGACCTGCAGTATTCAAGAAAGAAACCATATTTCACTCTGGTGGCATTAATGTGAGTGCCTGGCACAGATATAGGCCAATATTGTCACCCTGGCCTAGTGACCACTCTCTCCCTAGAGCTGAGAGAACTTTTATGTGCCAAGGAAGAAATGATAATAGGAAGATAAAAAATGTTTATTCTGATTTTTAAAATTTAGTTTCCTTTTTTTCTTTGAAAAAAGGAGGAGAAAGGAACATATAATTTTTGATGTCTTGTTCCTTGAGCTCCGAAGTTGTAATTTTGCTTAAAGCTGAAGATCCTGGTCAGTGAATAATTGAAGAACTTAACTAGAGCTGTGGTGTTTTTTTTAAAATACAGATATCGGATCCTAGTTCCTGAGATTCATAGGTGTAGGACAGGGCCTGAGTATATGTTATGATTAGAAACTTCTACAAGTGGTTCAGATGTACAGGAAAGTTTGAATTGCTGTACTGGAAGCCAAATAAATGGAATATCTTGTGATTTAGAGAGACATCATTTACTTTATTGTCCCAATACTTGGATTAGAGCATGGTTAGAAAGAATTCGCAGCCTTATAAATAATCAGAAATTCAGAGGTTTTGAGAGCATGGACTGCTAAAGAAATTCTTCTGCTCTGGCCGGTTGCTCAGTGGTTAGAGCATCATCCTGCTCAGGGCACATATCCAGGTTGTGGGTTTGATCCCTGGTCAGGGTATGTGCGTGAGGCAATCAATCAATGTTTCTCTCTCACATTGATGCATTGATGTTTCTCTCTCTCCTTCTCTTTTCTTCTCTCTCTGGAATCAATGAAAAATATACAGTTCCTAATCAGACACTTCCACCTGAGAGCAAAAGGCCTGGGGCAGCATTCCTGGGCCCAAGGATCAAGTTAGATTCCAGGTTCACCACTTACTAGGTCTGTCACCTTGTACAGTTTATTTCAAATATCTGGGCCACAACCTCTTCTCAGGGTAATGATAATGTTAATACATGTAAAGAAGTGTTTAGACAAGTGCTTGGCACAGTAAATGATTCATGGACGTACTATCATTATTATTGGCACTTTCCAGTCCTAAAAGAGCACCTTTATGACTTACTATCAAGACAATTAAAAACTTGGTCAGCATGCTTTATGACTAAGTTTGCTTTACTTTGTACCAAAGTTGACAAAACCAAAAATGTTTTGTTGTAATCCTTGTCATCTAATTTGTTTATTCATGACTCTCTCCTCCTTTCGTTCATCTGAATCCTACTAATCCAGCAAGACCCAGCTCTAGTTCTACTTCCTCTAGAAAGACTCCTGCCCAGAATAAACCTGCACTATCTGAATTCCTAGGTCATGTGTGGTCTCTATATCAGAACTAGTCGTTAATTATATAAGCAATTATACAATCATTAACTCATTATTGTGTGTCTTCTCTGTGACTGGATATGATGTTCTAGTCTAGAAAAATATGCTGGAATATCCTACTTGGGATAGGTAGTCTTTGACTTTTAAAGAAACAATTTCTAAACGGAAACTTCATGAGGCAATCTAAGCCAGGTTCCTGCATTCCTGGGCCTGGTGATTAGGTTTAATTCCAGGTCCACCACTTACTAGACCTGTGATTTTGGGCAAGTTACTTAAGTTCTCTATGCCTAGAATAAAGTTAAGGGAAGTTCTTTTCCCCCATGCTGTGTTTCCACAAGGGGACTTGCTTCCTAAAAGAGAACACTAACAGAGGAGCTTCTGGATCCTTCTCTTGTCCCCATTCCTTGCTCCTTTCCATGAGAAGAAGAGTGAGTAATCCGACTGATGAGACCCACTAGATCTGTCATCTGCTGGACTCTATGGCATGTAAACCAAAGCAACAGACCACTGTACATTGGTTGAGCCCATTTCTCTTTTGCTCTGTGGAACACTGTGTCCACATCTGTAGTTTCTTGGCATTCTAACCATTACACAGGAAGCAGCAAATCCAGGGATGGTTGCTTACAGGCCCTGCCAAGATCTTTGCTCTCTCAGTTCCCATTTTTCTGCCTCTAACTGTGTGGATTCCAGGGCCCTGGTTCAAGATGGTGGGAAGTGGGCTCCACTGTGTTTTTCTAACACAGCTTTGTTAACATGAGGCTGGACCCTGTATTATGACTCCTGTTTGGCAATTTGTTTCTATTCTGATTTCAAATCAGAGTCCTGAGGGGAGGAAGCATGGTTATCCCAAATATGAAATAGTAGGATGTTGAATAAATGTAATTTTTTTCAAAGTTAAATGAGATATGGTCTTTGTCTCAAAGAAGCTGTCGTATAAGTTAGCTTTTTCTCTCCCATGTATTTTAGTCTTCACTCAGCAATTAAAATAGTATAAGCCCTTGAAAGCAAAAACTATGTCTCCTATATTATCTTAGTCCCCATAGCACATAGACAACTGATGGGCACATTTGTAGTAGGCAGAGCCATAGGTACTTGCTAAATAATTCAGCATGTCCTCCCTTCATGGAAGATACAGATTTCAGCATTATCATATTCAGCTCCGAAAACATTTTGAATGGCAAATCAGTTCTAGGTAAGTATTCATAAATGAGTCTTTTAGTTTTCAGCTTATATGTCCCAAAAGCTCACCAATATTGAACTCTTCATGGGTACTCTGTCTTGCTTTAGGGGTTGTAGGTGCTAAGAGGTTAACAGATCAAGTAATCTAATCTTTTGCACTGCAATATATGATCTATATTGAGAAAAATACTGGGCCAACAGACTCCTCCCCTCTGTCACCTTCCCTCTACCCGCTCTTTTCATTTCCTCTTTGGGGAATGCCCTTTTTTGTCAATTACAGCATGTACTGCCTTGAATGGTAATTACTGGTTTATGTGTCTAATCCACTATCCATCCCCTGTCTAAGCAATGAAGTCTCCAAAGGCAGGGATTCTGTCTCATTCATTTTAGTGTCCCCAGTACCTGGGCTCAGACAATGTCTGTTAAATGAACAAAAAGCTAAAAGATAAATTCTAGGAGAAGGCTAAGTCACAGTCATCCTAAGCGGTAAGTCTGACAAGTTGACATCCAAATGCAAGGCTTTCACGGATAACCCAACCACAGAAGAATGGGCGACCCTTCTAGCTTTGAAGGGAGAAGAGGCAGAAGTGGAGCTTTAAAAACATGTGTGGGGTTTTCTTCCCTCATGGAATATAAACATGGGCTACCCCCGAGTTGCCTTCACATGAGGGAATGACAGAAACGTAGCTGGTTTTGACCTTCAGCTTCAACTGAATGCCCAGAGCTCTGCTGATGAAACATGAGCTTATGCATTGTCCCTTTGTTCCCGTGAACATTTTTTTTTTAAGAATTGTTTTTAATCTTGTGAACCTTTATCTGAATGGTTAACCATGTAAAATTGACCATTTAGAGTAACACCGAAACACTTCCCTTGAAAGCTACTGGTAATTGGCTGGGAGTGCACCCACCTCCATGGGTCTCTGAGTCTCTTGTTATACTTGAAGATCAGTGATGATTTAAACTCAGGATTTAGCCACTTGAAAAATCCATTAAGAATACACAAGTTAATTTATTCCTGCTTTACATGAAGCAGCCTCGAACATAATTTTTCTAAAGCAAAGTGCATCTACACTTGCTGAGTTCTTAATAACTTTTGCAGAATGAATAAATGAATTATTAACTAAAATATAATGTGTTATTTTTAGTCAGAGATAGTTTAAAGGGCCTTTTGTGCAAGAGGAGACACTGCCTTGAAATAATATAAGATAGTAGGCCTCCTGGAGAAATTTTTGTGAGGGAAGATGGTCTTCTGTGCAACATGAAACTGGAGGTGAGAGGATGTTGTATTTGACCAAAAATGGCATTGGAGCTAGCGTCTCAGCATGGACTAAAGTCACGGTGCATCGTTTTATTCAGAGCTGGTCCCAGAATGCATTGCACCTCTTAGGCTACTTACACGTAGCTGGAACCAGACACCTTGCATAAGGACCTTTCTTAATCACAATAGAAAGGAGTTCTTTGCTTTCTTTTTCGGAGTTCCACATATAACCTTCTGGTTGCCTAACTAGAGTCTAGATAGCAGGACCAAGTTAGGGCACCTCCAGTGAACTTCCGCCTGTGGTTCTCTCTCGCCTCTCGGAATTGTTTCACTTCAGGAAGATGAGGAAGGCCACCCTGGGATTTTCATGATGGGTTTAACATCGCAGTGCGGCTTCGACCAGCCATTTAATGGGAAATCTGCTTTCCAGATGACTGCATATGAAGATGAGAAGTTGGGTGTGTGTTTTTGCCTTTTCAAAGAGTGTTTTTTTTTCATTCAATTTCCAAATGTGGGGTGACAGGTCCTCTAGGGAGCATTTTCAGAAGTGTGTGAAGTTTGCATCTGATTTTGAAGGAAAGTTGGAGGCTTACCTGTATGTACAGGCACATGTCCTCCAACAACTATATTGATTACAAGGAATAAGGGCCATTCTTTTGGATCATTAATTTGACATGGATCTTGCATTTGTATTCAAGTCTGTAGTCATAAACTTTGCTCCTATCTATGTCTCCCCAATTTTCCTGTTAAGCTTCCAGAATTTGCAGTATGTTCAATTGCAGATGACCACATAGGGAGTTATTAAACAGCACCTCTTCCTCTTCAGGTCTTCTTCTTCAAGTCTTTCTTTGTCAGCATGCCCTTGTTTTCTGATTATGTTTAGATTCCATCTTTTGGAAGTTTTTATCCTTCCCACCATCTCAGTGTCTCAGACACTTTTGGGAATGAGTCTCATTCCCCTCTGGGTTTGGCCAGGTCACCCCTCTGACTGGAGGTGTGTTCCACAAAAGTTGCTGGTAGCGTTGCTCTTTACACTTACAGAGCCCATTTTCATGGGTCCATGAGCCTGGGCAAGATGCTGTGAGTCAGGCAGGGCAAGAACTCTTATCCTCATCACAGAGCTGAGGCAGCCATCCTTGGGTTATTTCACCCATAAAGGAGCCCCTATACATTGGCCCAATTTGTTGGTTAAAAATGGCCAATTATCAGCCATTTCAGAGTGTCAACTTAATAGCAAGTGGGAAATGCAGGACCAGAGCTTGGGTCTTCAGCCTCCAACTCCAGGGAGTGTCCTCTATACCCAACTGCCCTATCTTGTACCTTTTTCTCTACGGGAATGTCCCAGAAATTGGTATGGCACCCACCAGACTCCTTGACTTATAGCCACCACCAGGACAACAAAGGAACTGGTGTAACTCTTGTCTGTTGTGTCAGAACTGTGTGGGACAGTCTTTGGGACCAAAAGTACTTTTTAAAAAAATTTTGTTATTTTTAATTTAATTTTTAGAAGTTCATTTATTTACATGATCCAAAAATCGAACTAGTAGTAAAAAGTCTACATTAAGAAGTCTTGCCCCACCTGCGTCTTGCCCACCGATTTCCCCACCCAACATATACCATCTATATGTGATCATTTGTATTAGTGTCATGTGAATCCTGTGTGTGTTATGGAAATAAAAGTAAATATAGAGACATATTGTTATTTCCCCCCACTTTTAAACAAAAGGTAGTATATCTTGCATACATTGTTCTGCACCTTGCTTTTCATCACTTACCAAGATGTTTCACAGAGTATTTCATTTTAGCATATGGGGAGCTAACTTGCTTTATAGTTACATGTATTCTACTATAAGTATGTACTATAGTTTATCTGCTTTCCTGTAGCTGGAAATTGGGCTGTTTCTAATTTTTTTGCTATTATATGTCTTGTTGCAATTAACTACATATATATATATATATATATATATATATATATATATATATATATATATATATATATATATATATATATATATATATATATATATATATATATATATATATATATATATATATATATATATATATATATATATATATATATATATATATATATATATCTCACTTAGGTATATGTGCACCTTCCTCTATGTGTACATTTATTTATTCTCAGAAGTTGAATTGCTGGGTCAGCAGGAAAATTTATTTATAACTTTGATAGATGTTGCCTAACTATCCTGCAAAGGGCTTGAACGGTTTGTGCTCCCACCATTAGCGCATGAGAATGCCTGTTTCTCCACAGCCTCACCAAAGAGTGCATATCAATCTGAAAGGTGAGAAATGGGAGGCAGATGCCTAAGTGACGACTTAGTGTCTGACCTTGCCTGGTTTGCAGTGGGCACACTGCAGAGTTCCAGGAGCTGGTGTGGACTTTAGTCCCAATGGAAATAATGCCTCGTGGTGGCCAGCTCTGGTGACACACATGGAATGGACCCACGTTGCCACTTGCAGAATTTCCTGCGGTGGAAAGTTGAGCACGCATTCATTATTCATCTAACCAGTAATGCTAGATCCGAGGAGCCCGCAATGTTTGTTGGAACAGAAAAGGGAATTGTACCACCACAGTGCCCTGCGTACCAGACTTTCAATGCTTGTTTTCCAGCTGTTCACATTAGTTCTGGGGACTGGGGTCAAGAGAGATAGCCCAAATCACTGAGGAAGTCCCGTTAAGCTTGGAACTTTCATACCCCAGGGGGTGCTCTTTTAAAAAATGATTTTGTACTTTCCCCGTGATTTATAATGAAGCAATTCATGCTCTATAGGAGAAATGAAAACTACCAGGTACAACGTCAACATTGAACTATGACGTAATATTGCTGGACTTGTCCCTTAAAGTTGCCGTACAGTTTCCTACACTGTACAAATAGGGCATCCTATAAAAACAGGATTCATACCTAAATAACATCTCTACATTTTGAAAAACATATATTCCAGGTCGTCCTCCCATAACTCCTTACCATTCTCATGCAAAAGATTGATTTTCAACCTTATTTTTCTCAGAGGACAGGGCACTCTGTTTAGAAAAAAATTCCCCTTAGGTTCACCGCCTAGGAAAGTGTGCTAAATGGAGCCTGGCAGAATGATTCTGTGATCCAAACTGAATGTCTTTTTCACAGGATTGTTGGTGGGGCCACTTTAAAGGGGAAAGCCACTCCTCTTCTGCCATGAGGACAAGTTGCACTTGGGGAGTTGCACTGATGACAGTATCTGGCCTACACCAGAAATAATTCCCGGGCATAAGGGTGGACTGCCAGGAGCGAGCTGACACACCACTGACACGCAGACCTTGTCTTTTGTTAACACCTGGGAAGGCTTTCCCAACAGGCATTTCCAGTTTTATTCTTAAGCTCCTGGCAGCTGCTTTTTTAGAAGTCTGCTCTCTCCCAAGGGCCGACTATGGGCAGAAGCAAGGTGTTCTGTCTTCTGTGCCATCTTCATCTAACCCGCCACAAATATTCAAGATGACAGCCCAGGTATATGTTTCCCATCAATTCAGTCTGGCTGTGGGGTCCATTTTGCCTCTGCTGTTTCTGCCAAGGGCCTCTGGAAACCAGTTTGGTGGCAGAGAGTCCGCGTGAGGTCTCCACTCCATGGCCCTTGTTCCTTTGGCTGTTTCACCTTGGTTGCTCTTGTTGGCACAGTCTGTGAGGATTGGCTCTCTATCCACACTGGTCCATCTGTTCTGCCTTAGTGGTCCTAACTAGCTGTCTGAACTACTCCTTCAGAATAAATGTGAGATTGTCTTGCCATACATTTCTTTTACTCACATCTCAGACCTTCAGCTCTATTCTTTCTTTTCTTTCTTTTTTATTTATTTTAGAGAGAGGGAAAGAAAGAAGGAGAGAGATAGGAACATCGGCTACCTCCTGCACACCCCCTACTGGAGATCAAGCCCACAACCTGGGCATATGCCCTGAATGGGAATCAAACTGGTGACCTCTTGGTGCATGGGTTGATGCTCAACCACTGAGCCACACCAGATAGGCCTCAGCTCTATTCTTAAATAATAATAATTATAGGTCAAATGGAGTGGGTGGCCTAAGGTAACAGGCCTCCAGACTTTTAGGGGATTAGGTTAGGGTACAAAATAAAGATTTTATGTCACTTGGATCTTGATTGCAATCATTCCGACTCATGCGGAGTTGATACCAGAGTATTTGTCAGTTGTGGTTTTTGGTATGAATAGCATGTGGTTCTGTCTCAGCACCCAAAGAGATCTTCTTGGGAGGAAATGTTCTGGCATTTCAAACAAATTACCTTCATGCATAGATTTGACACTATGCCCTATGAAGTATGCATGCATGGTCAGTCCCTTGAAGGAATAATTTAATAGTGGGAAGAGGGGAGTAAAGAAGAAACATTAGGGTTATGTTTGACTCCTGTGAAAATAGTGTATAAACAAACTGCTTATCAGGAATGATCATATGGGGCTTTGCTTAAACAAATAATTCATGCACTAGGTCTGCAGGATATCTCTGCCAAGTAGACCTCCCTCAGAATATAAGCCACCACATCCACATCTGACCCCATGTGGAAAGGGGCATGGAAGCCAGGCCTAAATCAAATTCCATTTCCACCACATGCTGGGGGTATGGGCTCAGGCAATTTACTGAACCTCTCTGAGCCTCAGCCATCCCCATGAACTGTGGCTAATTAGATTATTTACCTCATAGCTAATACATGTCAGCTATTATTTTTAACCCTTTTTAACACATCCAGCTTCCCAGAGCATCTTCCAAAATCCCCTCCATACATACCACCACCACCACCACCACCACCACCACCACCACCACCACCACCGATACTGAACTTATTTATAAGTACTATGTAGAAACACAGCCCTCGCTCCATTGCTTAGACTAAATATATTGCTGTTTCGGGTTTGCATATTTTCTGTAGGAATCAATGCTCAGTGAAAAAGGATGGAGGCAAACAAATATTCTCAAGGCCCTGATACTCGTGGAACCACAGAATTGAATGTTCCCATATAGGTGCATGCTATTGGCTTAAGTGATGTGGATATTTTCTGACCAGCCATATGGATCTTTTGTCATCTGAGATGTTAATATTTTCCTTGTATTTTATAGTAGCTCTGGAGCATGGCCAGTTTCTTAAATAGGGTCCACATGGCTCATTATGCACAGGGCCTGAAAACTGGCTTACTTGCGCTATTCAGATGAACAGGACACTCAGAAGAGTTGGGGGCTGGGGTAGGGCAGTGAGCAGGGGGACATAGTCAATTATTTTTGCTCCTGCATTAAGCTACAAACAACGATCACTTCCCTGTGCTTTACAGTAAGCAATTAAAAGAAATTATAGAGTTGGATGCAAAAATAACCCGAAAGACAACTGGATGTGTGGAACCACCAGTTTTCTCTATGTGTGCAGGTTAATCCTCGTTAATGCTCAGAACATTGAGTTTCTACAGAAAGAGTTGCGTGTCCACACATGTTCTGGCATCTACCCACACTCTCTGTATGCTATGACTGTGCATCCCAGAAGAAGGGCTGTGCTATGTGCCTTTGCACTTCAGTGGAATTTAACGAACTGATTCCTGAAAATGGTCTCATCAAGGTGAGCAACAGAGAGCTGATAGCCTTCTCTCGCTAATTTTACCTTTCCCCTAGGATTTCTTGATAGTCGTTTTTAAAAGGAATGCTATTCTTTTGTCTCTAGAAGCAACTTATCTTTCCCGTTTCTTCCTCCACCTATTTTCACCTATCTTTTGATATATAATTTCAGAGAGGAAGGAAGAAGGAGAGAGAAACATTGATTGGCTGCCTCCTACACACTCCCCACTGGGGATTGAGCCCACAACCTGGTCATGTGCCCTTGACTGGACTCGAACCTGGGACCCTTCAGTCCACAGGCTGATGCTCTATCCACTAAGCCAAACCAGCTAGGGCTCTTTTGCTTTTTTAAAATGTAATTTTCTATGTCCCTCAGAGGGGGGCTCAAATCTAGAGAGATCTCTTCATCAATGAGCATTATCCATCCCATTCTCGCATTAGCCCTGCTGAATTAATGATGCTAAAGCCTTCCAGTTGGGACCTTCCAGTTTGAACCTACCTCTAATTATGTACAGATATTCTTTCTATAATGGGAATTGCTCAGGTAACTAATTAACCACAGCTATGGAACATTTCAGGAGCACCATCTGTGGAAAAACTGAGAAGGGCATGCCTTTCCCACAGCTCTGGGGTCCATTAAGGGTGTGTTTGTGTGGTGATGGTGTCTAGTGGGTGTTGGCTCACAGCTGTCACAGTTCCCATTGCATCTCATGGCAGGAACTCAGGATGTCCAGCAACACCCTAAAAGCAACCTGTTGCTATAAAGTCGCCAATTCTGAAAACGAGATTGGAATGGGACAGACTAGTCTTAACTTTCTTTGTTTTGTGTTATTTCTTTAATTGAGATCATTCTGGCACGTTCCCAGTCTCCACATTGTGGCAATCTTCTTTTCTTCAAGGGGATCCCCTTTATCCTCTGGTCTCAAAGAGTTACTGCATGTTCTCCCCTGAGGGACAAGGAATGCAATTGGGTCACCCTTGCATATTTTTTTTAGGTACAGAGCATGCTTATTCCTGGGTCCAGGAACTTTGAAGACAGTGCTCTGCTCTGCTTTCGCAACACCTCTTGGCGGTATAGGTGCGCCTTGTTTGTAATTTGGAGGGGACACCCCCTTATCTGTGTTGGCATCTGTACTATGTAGGACTTGAGGTGGAACCCAATAATACTTGGGGTACTGCCTGGGAAAAGTGTTCTGTGTCATCGCAGCCCTGCCCACTTGCAAATGATTTAACAGCAACACTGCGAGGGTTCCCAGTAGGAGTCATTTGCATCTGTACTGGTGAGCTTGGTGACTTCTTGGTGCTTGGAAACTGGCTTGTCTTTGCAGTCCTTTGTGAAAAGCCTACTGGACCAGTTTCCAGTTCTGTTTATGGAACTACGCCCATAACTCCCTCATACAGTGTTCAACTCAAAAACGTTTATATCTTTCTTTGGAAATTTAGCTTTTTTTTTCTTTTTACCATTTTGGGTACTTTAGTTTTGAGCCCAAATGTTGGAACCCAACTGAGAAATTGGGTTGCCTGTAGAGACTGGTTAGGGTTGGAGAGGGGATTTTGATGCTAGATATTTACACTAATGTTTTTTAAGGTTTTATTGCTGTTGCTGTTGTTTTATTTTGTGAGTTTTCTTTTTTCTTTCTTTTTAAAAAAATTTCTTGGTACTTGGTATGAGATGAAGTTTCTCTGTTTTAGGACAAGTCTAGAACTAAAAGAATCTCCATTGAATGGATGAGTCAGTTCTGCCTGCCCCTGTCTTCCCATTTCAGAACAGAGAGAACTTATAAGGTTCAGATACATTGGGCTACAATGTATGTGCCTGGAAATGTACCACCTGCTGTAGCTGGCGTGTAGTTTCTAGTGTGATTCTTATTGAGTGAGTGATGTTAGGCTGTGTAATTGATCAGGGAAGCCAGTTATGCTTGCGCTTGCCTTATAGCATTGAGATAAAAATTAGTGATTAAGTGGAAGGCCAGATTTAGATTAGTTAGTATTCTATAAATTCTCATTCATCCAATTACGTTTATAGGTATCTTGTACTTTATGATATAAATACCATAGTGGAAAAGCCAGTTGACATAAAGGGAGCCCTCATTTTACTTAGTACCATTACAAAAGCAAAAATGTTTTTTCTACATAATAAATGTTCCAATAAAACAAGTTGAACCAAGGAGGAAAGATGACAGATAAGCCTGTGGTATACTCAGAATGTACCACAGTACTTACGGTTGACTTTAACTCTTTCATTTCCTTTCTCTTTATCATTTAGTCCAGTGCTTCTCAACTTTAATAGTATCTGAATCAATTTGAATATATGAATCTTGTCAAAATGCAGATTCTGATTTAGTGGATGGGATAGGTGGGGTGGAAGAAGGGAAGCTAAGATTCTGCGTTTCTCATAAACTCTGTGGTGACGCTGCTGGCCCATGGACCACACTTTGAGAAGCAGGGTTTGTTTAATATTCATGCAGGAAGTTTGTCCATATGTACATTTCCTAAAACTTATTTCAAGCCCCATAAATTTCTCTTTTTGTCATATTATTTTTAGTCACAAATTTGAATTGCATTAATTTATAAATGCAACACTCAAAAATTACCTGAAGTTTGAGACTTTAGGTTGCATAAAATAAACTCTTACTCGGAATTTTTCTAAAATTTGAAAGTCTGTATGATTCAATGCAATTAAAATGCCTGTGCAACAATGATGTCTGTAGCTCCCTACTCACTACTTCCAGAGTCATTGTTCTTTTATGGAAATTTCCCCTGTGGTTTCACAGTAGCTGTAGACATCCACCCCTATCATTAAACGTGATGTATACTTGATAATTTTTCTAAATCTCACTGACACTTATGGAACCAGGTAGGTGGTATCTTCTAAATTAAAATTACAGTCTACCATGTATGGGAATTTGATAAGTAACCCATTGTTTTTGGCAATTTGGTAGTTAGAACATTGTTTAATCTGAACTTTACTTTAGTTCATTATAATAAATCCCACCTGAAATTCTAAAGAAAACAGAGAATCGTAATTAAAGAGGGCACACTTTTTTATTGAATGCTGACTGCCATTTGGTTCTTATAACCTACAAAATAGTGGTTCTAAAATATATTTTAAACAACATTTTTAGACAGCCTACTCATTTGATATGCAAGTGATTTGTATATATGCTCGATGCTAAGACTTCCTTATCATGGACTAGAGCAGTGCTCTGTTTGGGCAGTGTTTACCCTGAGGAAGAGGAGAAGATGGTGAGAACATGGATAGGACTGCCAGCTCTGGGTGGCTCTAGCTTTCAGGGATTATTCTTTAGTTACAGTGGGACAGTAGGTTTCCCAAGGAAGTAGTGATGGAGGAAGCACTTAGAGATCTTTGGATGGTGACAGCTGTGCCTGGGACTGGAATGCCAGGTGGGGTGTTCTCTGCCCTAACCTGGCCCTTGTTCCAGGCATTTACTATCCCTTATTCCAGAATTCATTCCATCATTACAGTTCACTTTACCCAATTTCTATGCTAATAGAGAATATGGTTTAGTTTAACTTTTGGGTAAGGTAGATCTCTAACCAATAGAAAAATCCTCACTCTTTCAGGTATGGGGCAGGGAATACAGGGGGTTAATAGAGGACTAGAGGTAAAATGCTTTCTATTAAAGATGAATGGAACTTTATCTATCAAATTAATGATTCAGGGAAATATACTTTTTTTTCATGGTAGTTACATGTATGTATCACTCTGGGTATGAACTGAGAACCAGCAGTGTCTCTGGCACTCTTGGTGAGGCTAAGAAATGTCTGCAAGTGTCCACACTGTGAGTGTACCAGGGAATCAGCAAGTACTCTGGTCTGCAGGACTGTTTTGTAGGAAGTGTAATTGGATACCATGGACATAACATTATGGTTAAAAACTACATTTTTAAAGGCACTTCCTTCAAAGCTTTGGAACAGCTGTATTATCAGACATCATTTACTAAAATATTTATTGGTTTCAATTGGCTGGTCATTCAGGTAAGTAGGTGAGCATCTATAATGATCATCAGCTCCTTCCTTCCTCGCCCTCCCCCCCACCATTTTGGTTATGGATTTCAACTACCAATTATTTTCTTTGAGGAGTGTGAAGTGTTTTTTTGTTTTGTTTTGTTTTGTTTGTTTCTGTTTTTTAGGCTTCTTAGCTAAATAATGTATACCTAATGGGAAAATAACTTAGAGGGATGGAAGAAACTAGTGCCTGTAGCTGAAGGCCTAGTTTTCCTTTGGAATCTGAGGTCCTGACCTTGTTCTATCAGGGGAACCACAGCGAGTAGAGGAGTTGATTAAAAACTCTGGTCCTTTTTTCCTCCGGTACGAAACAGGGATAATTATAGTTACCTATACCTCCAGGGTCCTATGACTCTTAATTACTTAATATTTGCAAAGTGTTTGGAGATCTTTGAATTAAAAGTGCTGAGCAGTGGAATCAAAGTTCAGTGTAATTATAATTGGAATGAAAGTTTATATTCCCGCCTTCCTTTCACATTCCAACATGCTGTCTTTTTGGCCAAGCCAAACAGTACTCATGATTACCACTTAGCCCACTTCTCTCTCTAACCATGTTTCTTTTTGTAACTCACTTCAGCCTAAAAATGAATGAATGAATGAAGTTTAAAATCTATCTAGACCCTTAACCCCACCCCCACACTTAAGTAACTATTTAATATTTCTTTTTAAAGTTCAGTAGCCACTAGAAATAAAACCAATAAATTAATTCACCTCTTCCAGTCTATCATTCTTTTGGGTCCTCCTACACATGGTGAGGAACTGGGCTTCCTGAAGCATTCTGCTCAGAAACTCTCAGCAGTTCTTTTGTACCTGTAAGGCAGGGGCCAAACTCTTTAACATCATCCTCAGAGTCTTCCAAAATCTGACAATCATTCACTCTTATCTCTCACTATTTCTATCCAGAACTCTTCTCTCCGGAAATGGACTGCATGCTTATCAACCTTCATGCTTTTAACCAAGCTGCAGTCCATCCACTGGCGTCTTTTCTGGATGTGCTTAAATCCTTTCCATCCCTTGCAGTCTTCTTCACAAAGCAGTCTTCATTCTCTAACAGGAAGTAACCTCTCTCTCTTTATAGAATTTTATCTATATTTGTCCTGGGTCGCTTCTACCTTTATATTTTAGTTAATTACATATATGTCCTAACTCCTCCCTAGACTGTAAGACTTGAAAATTAGATTCCGTGTCTAATGAATGAACAAATAAAAGTAAGGTGACTATAGGCACATAGTTAAGCTGGACAAAAAAATTAAAGATTATATTGATTTGCAAGATTTAATTAAGGTGGTATTTTGATAGGTTTGCATTATGTGTGTAAGGAATTAAATTGATAATTTCTTCAACATTACCATTATCCTTATTGCTTATAGGACTAAGATGAGCATCCATATCTTTAGACTGTGTTTGATTACATGCTCATTGACAAAACTCAAAGGGACTGGGAACAAAGCTTTGCATTTTTCCCCTGTATGCCGAATTATTGTTTGGTTTTCCTTCTTAGCTTTTGCCATAGGAACTTGGTTCTAACATGTCAAATTTTTTGCAAAACTTTCTTTTAGAGGAAAATTGCATGCTCTAAAATTTCAGTCACTGAAGTAATCAAGCCTTAAAGTTGAAGGGTCTTAGAGGTTATGTGTAATCCACTACTACAAAGTAGTGTCTACATGGTGCTGCCTTTAGAAAGTTGGGCCCCAGGATACACGCATCTGCAGACAACTGTGTCTATATTGTATAAACTCGTTCTTTGACCACTCTTTGTAGCATAGCTTCTCTGTATTCCCTGCAGTTGAATATTCCAAAACTGCCAGCATGTCTTGATGGTAAAAGCTTGGGCAAGAAGACAGATGACCTATTAGCTTTGTGATACCTGACAGTTACTTAACCTTTCTGAACCATAATTGCCTCATCTGCATAATAGAGACAACAATACCTGACCACTCTCCTTGTAAGAACCAAGTTAGATGATACTTCGAATGTTCTCTAGTCTTTTAGACAAATACAAGGTATTCGTATAGCAGGAGAGCATGCCGTCATGGGTAGTCATCTAGTTGAATGTTTAAGACTTATGAGTCATATTTAAAACTAACCTTTATTCCTTCTGTATGGATTTCCTTTTTAGCCCTATATACCATATTTAATTTTTGAGAGTTGGTCTAAAAAAGACCTTCCTAGCATTTTAGAAATTTGGTTGACTTGATTGTGATTGTGCATTGCTGTAAATGTTGAAGCAGAATTACACGGCACCAATGAATTTATTATTTATAAACAGATATGTAAACTCATGCTCTCCTTAGCAATATTGTGCAGTCTCTTTGCCTTTTATGTAATAAAGACTCATCTGAATGGCTAATACATAAAAATTATCTTAGAAGCTCTTAAACTTTTATCATTTTTAATGCAGTATATGAAATTATTGAAGAGGTCAGTTTTAAAAAAGGAAGTTAAAAGACTGAAAATTCCCCATTTTACTATTATGATTATTCCTGAGTACTGTCCAAGTCTGCTATTGATGTCAGAAACACTGCTACACAGGAAGTAGTAGGGACAGTTAGTATGCTGTAGTGTTATTTGCTTAATTATTCAAGTAAGGTTTTACCCTATTAGAGAAACTCTAGCGATTGCTCATGGGTGATAATCCATCAAATTTCTTAGAGCTTATAATTTGGGTTTAGCACAGCCTATGCTTGATCTAATGATTTCAGTGAGTTCACTGATGCCTTCCAAAGGATATCATGAAATGATGTCAGAACTGTCTTTTCTCGTGGTTTAATGAGCTCATCAGTACGTTTTTACTGGACACTATTACATTATTCTGTGTTAAGCTGATGGGAGATCAGACATGATCCATTCCCTCGGAGAACTTATCATTCAACTAAAGACTGACCGTCATTGGCAAATACATTCACAATGAACAAATGAGTAGGGAATGAAGTGCTGAATGAGATGTAATGTGGAATTTTAAAGGAGCAGGAGGAGAGTGTGTGTAGGAGTAATTAGAGAAGGTGCGCATACATGATTTAATATCTGAACTGGGTCATGAAGGATAAGCAGGATTTAGTCACACAGAGAGAAAGGAGTTTGCCAAGAGAATGGAACAAGTCACTTACAGGCAATAATGTGTATGGGGCTCCCAGGACTTTGGCCTGATCAGAACAGCAGAGATGAAACAATTAGTGATATATAAAGTTAGCTAAGTAGGGTGAGGCCAATTTTGAATACCAGATAAAAGAGACTAGATTTGATCTGGTAGAGGGGAAAAGAAAAACGATTGTAAGTTTTTGTGTAAGAGAATGATAAGATGAGCATGGTTATTCAGGCAGTGGTTATTAGAGTTGAATGGAATAGAAAGGATGTCGAGTACATCAGAGGAACATTGCAGTCACACAATGAGATGGTGAGGGCTGAGCCAAGAAGGTGGCTGTGGGCTGGAGAGAGAGGGGTGGACAGGAGAAGTGTTTTAAAGGGAAAATGAGCAGGACTTCTCCAATGACCAGATTTGAAGGCTGTACAAGAAATGTATTGTCAAACATGATTTCAAGATTTCCAGCCTGTGGCTCGGTGGTCCAAAGTATCTAGAAACTATTGTCAGAAACAGAAAAGTTAGGAAGTTACATTGTTCTGACAAAAAGTGTGGGTTTGTTGTCAGGTACACCTGACCTCAAGGCTTGTGAGTAGGCAGTTAGCATTGAAGAAGTGTCACTCATGGGGGCCTGGGGATGGACTTTTTCACCAGGTGATTAATTACTAAATCTATGCAGATGTTCTGCTTTGAGGGATGCCTGTGTTAGGCTTCAGGATGAAAGCCAACTAATATTTATTCAGACGCTATTTGTCCCTCTGATATTTGCTTCTGGAACTGATGAGAAAATGATATATAAAGAACTAACCATTTTTTCAACTAAAAAAAAATACAAAGGTAAATGAGACCAATGAAAGGCAGGATAAACTTCTTTAAGGCTGGTATAAAAAGGGTATCATTAAAAGATTCATTATCAAAAATAACCTTAAGAAAAGACTTGTTACTATGTTAGTGGTAATAAAACAAGTTTTCAAATCTGTAGTTAAGATGCCTCAGTTCTTTGGGCAATTTAAGCAGTTAGTGTGGACACTTAATAAATACTTATTAAAGTTACTCTGCAGAATGGCTACCATCAACAAATCAACAGACAACAAGTTCTGGTGAGGATGTGGAGAAAAGGGAACCCTAGTACACTGCTGGTGGGAATGCAGACTGGTACAGCCATTATGGAAAACAGAATGGAGTTTCCTCAAAAAATTAAATATGGAACTGCCATTTGACCCAGTGCTTCCACTTCTAGGAATATATCCTACGAAACCCAAAACGTCAATCAGAAAGAATGTGTGCACCCCTATGTTCATAGCAGTGCAATTTACAATAGCTAAGATCTGGAAACAGCCCAAGTGCCCATCTGTAGATGAGTGGATAAAAAAGCTGTGGTACTTTATACCCTGGAATACTATGCACAAGTAAAAAAGAATGATCTCTTACCCTTTGAGACAGCATGGAGGGACCTGGAGAGTATTATGCTAAGTGAAATAAGCCAGACAGAGAAAGACAAGTATCACATGATATCACTCATATGTGGAATCTAATGAACAAAATAAACTGATGAACAAAATAGATCCTGAGACATGGAAGCATGGAACAGACTGAGGAATCTCAGAGGGAAGGCAGAGATGGGTAGGTGGGTGGGAAGAGATCAGCCAAAGAACTTGTATGCATAAAAAATGCATAAAGGGACATAGACAATAGGGTGGTGAAGGCCTAGGGGGTGGGGAGGGCTAGAAGGGGCCAATGGGGGAGAGGGGAAGAAGAACATATGTAATACTTCCAACAATAAAGATTTAAAAAAAAAAGAAACTCTGCTTCGTTTGCTCTAAGATGCACTTTTTCTTTAGCATCTCTGAATTTGGATTGTGTCTTACAGCTGATGTCATTTTATTGTTCTTGTTGGCTATGCAGCAGTCACAATATAATTGCCATTGCCTGAGCCAATTTATTTTGCTTAATTTTATTACATACATAAAAAAATTACATATGATAAATCTATCCAAATAAGTGTAAAATAACTCTTTTGAGTAAATATACAATAGTAGTTCTAAGTGATAAACAGCAGTTTTATTGGCTGCATTTTTAATTTCTTAGTGGTACATAAAATGGTATATTTTACAATGATAATATCTTAGATTTAATGAAATATAATATTAAAAGAGAGCTGATCACTGCAAATCTCTACCAGTGTGCTAGAGATGGCTGGAGTATATTCTAAATTTGCATCCTTTCACCGACCTACATTAGAGGTGTCCCTTGGGTTATTTTCATTTGGACTGGGAACATTAGGAGGAAGGATTTTCATTCAATGGTGTAAGTACCGCCTGCCAGGAATAGAAACCTCCTTGGAGGATCCATTTCTTTGATGGTACAGAATCCAGAACATTCACAAAAGTCCAGGTATTAGCAGAATGGACATCTGTGTTTTACTCAAACCAGTGCACCCTTCCTAACCTCAGACCATTGTGCGCTGCAAGCAGTGCTGAGCAGGCCTGCTCTTCGTGCGAAGGGAGAATGAATCTACAAAGGAGTTGGTTGGTGTTTGGGGATGATAATAAAGTCTGTTGGTGGTAGCAAATGTGATCTCTTGTAAAAGTGGAAAACGGAAGCATTTGTTTCTCAAGGCCAGAGTTTTCAGCCGTCTCTGCAGTGTGACATATTGAACGAGGCAGGTTGCCTTTCCAGTCAGTAACACTTCATGGACAGGAAAATGATCCCTTTTCCTACTGATTGGCACATGTGTGTCCTCTTGTAAGTCCATGCTCCAGAACTGAACGCAGGGATAAAGTTAGTGTCTGGGCTTCTCTTACTGCTGAGGGACCCGATGCTTCAGGTAAGTGGCTCTGAAGTCCTTCACCATCTGACGGTCACCTTGGGTTGGTCTGTAGGTATGTTTCATTTTGCTTGTTCATCCATTCTAATTGGCCTCCCAGAGCATGCGTGTAGAAGTAGAGCCAAATTTAGAGGATAGCAACCCTCTGGCAAACAGGAAGAGATTAATTTTGTGGTGTGCTGTTAAGGGACTTCCCAGGAAACTTCAAAAGCACAGAAAGAAGCACTGGCTGCCTATTCCAAAAACGTGCAAAATGCCACTCAGCTTTTTAAAGGTATGATAAACTCAGGGTGCGCAGATGCAGCGAGCATGCGCGCACACACACACACACACACACACACACAGAGGACCCCATTTCCAACAAAAGAGAAGCTGCACTCTCTTAGATGGGTTCCGTATATAAGCCTGAGAAACCCAGGGGTGAGGGGCTCCAAGAGTTCTGGAAATAAATGTGGAGCTGCCTATGGGAGTCATTTGAATGGACTTCAGTGCCTTTTTGATCCTGACTTTTCCAGTTTTCTCTTAAGCAGACACTGTTTTCATGATATCAGCCTTAGGCATAGACACATCATTAAAATCAATGTGTAGAAAATGATTTCTGTTTGGAAATAAGCAAAACATTTTCAGTTCTGACCACCCAGGTGCAGTAGGAAAACCCTGGAGCTGGGGTTGGGGGCCCTCATTCTACTGTAATCTTTCTTCATGACATGAGACAAGTCCTCTGTGGCCTTTGGTCTCCTTATTTGTAAAACAGGATGCTGGGTCTTCTTTGCTGTAATAGATTATTATGGGAGAAAAAACGTCAATGAAAAGCCCCCTTATAACTCCCTGACTTCTGTTTTATTGTGCTATTCATGCCTAGTTATCACATAGCAACAAAGGCCCACTCAGACCCCCCCAGGCCACACACTCCTGCAAGAGGACCCTGTTGCTAACTTGGGGGGAAAAAAGTACTATTACACTTACAGTTGTTGCTTAGTAACATTTCTGATGTTGTGTTCCTTGTGACAGCCTGAGCAGAGATCATTAAAAATTTAACTCCCAGAGCTTCTAAAGTGAGAGGAGGAAGGTGGAAAACGTGAAGCCACAATCTTTTCCACTTGCTTGGACGCCACCAAATCTCGGGGTTAGATGCTAAACCTCAGAGAAAACACTGCACGCCTCTGGTTTATATTAAACCACGTACAGCACACTCCTGACATTAACTTGTGTCTGGTGCAGCTGGAGTTTATCACCGATCCATAAAAAAAAACCAAACCTTGCCCCTGCAGAATGGCCTGGAATGACAATCAGATGGGCTGCATCGTATCCCTCTGCCAAAGAAAGCCCTAACCACTTTCATGCCCTGTTTCTGCTTTCTCCCCACAGTTCCACCAGGTGAGAAGAGTGATGACCATCCTTTTCCTTACTATGGTTATTTCATACTTCGGTTGCATGAAGGCTGCCCCCATGAAAGAAGCGAACGTCCGAGGACAAGGCAGCTTGGCCTACCCAGGTGTGCGGACCCATGGGACTCTGGACAGCGTGAATGGGCCCAAGGCAGGTTCCAGAGGCCTGACGTCTTTGGCTGACACTTTCGAGCACGTGATCGAAGAGCTGCTGGATGAGGACCCGAAAGCCCGGCCCCAGGAAGAAAACAATAAGGACGCGGACTTGTACACGTCCAGGGTGATGCTCAGTAGTCAAGTGCCTTTGGAGCCGCCTCTTCTCTTTCTGCTCGAGGAATACAAAAATTACCTGGATGCTGCAAACATGTCCATGAGGGTCCGGCGCCACTCCGACCCGGCCCGCCGCGGGGAGCTGAGCGTGTGCGACAGCATTAGCGAGTGGGTCACGGCCGCGGATAAAAAGACTGCAGTGGACATGTCGGGCGGGACGGTCACGGTCCTGGAAAAAGTCCCTGTCTCGAAAGGCCAGCTGAAGCAGTACTTCTACGAGACCAAGTGCAATCCCATGGGTTACACAAAGGAGGGCTGCAGGGGCATAGACAAGAGGCATTGGAACTCCCAGTGCCGAACTACCCAGTCGTACGTGCGGGCCCTCACCATGGATAGCAAAAAGCGAATTGGCTGGCGATTCATAAGGATAGACACTTCCTGTGTATGTACACTGACCATTAAAAGGGGAAGATAGTGGCTTTATGTTGTATAGATTATATTGAGACAAAAAATTATCTATTTGTATATATACATAACAGGGTAAATTATTCAGTTAAGAAAAAAAATAATTTTATGAACTGCATGTATAAATGAAGTTTATACAGTACAGTGGTTCTACAATCTATTTATTGGACATACCCATGACCAGAAGGGAAACAGTCATTTTGCGCACAACTTTTCAAAGTCTGCATTACATTCCTCGATCATGTTGTGGTTTGTTGCCGTTGCCAAGAATTGAAAAACGTAAAAAGTTTTAAAAAGATAATAATAAATTGCATGCTGCTTTAATTGTGAATTGATAATAAACTGTCCTCTTTCAGAAAACAGACAAAAAAAACACAAACAAAACAAAAACCGACAACAAAAATTTGAACCAAAACATTCCGTTTACATTTTAGACAGTAAGTATCTTCATTCTTGTTAGTACTCTGTTTTACTGCTTTTAAAATTCTGATAGCATTGGAATTAAAACAATGTCAAGGTGCTGTTGTCATCGCTTTACTGGCTTAGGGGATGGGGAATGGGAGGGGTCTATTTTTGTTTGTTTTGTGTTTTTTTTGTTTGTTAGTTTTTGTTTTTGTTTTTAAGTTCCCACAGGGAGTAGGGATGGGAAAAGAACCCCTTCAATATATATTCTGGTTGATAAAAGACTCATTTTTATGTTGTAGAGATGTTTGCAAAATCAATCAGATGACTAGAAAGTGAATAAAAATTAAGGCAACTGAACGAAGTGCTCACTCCAGTTCCCACAGTGCACCTCCTAGGCTCTCACTCACCCTTTGGGCCTTGGTCACAGGGAAAGCTTGTTTTGTTGCAAAGACCTACATTAACTTAGAGCACATTCTCTCCCCCCCACTCCCTCTTTGGTCCCTTCTTGTTTTCTCTTAAGGAAGAAAAATCAGTTCCGTGCTCTGAAATAGTTTACCACTGCTGTGAATGTTTGAACAAATGTCACATTGTGGCACTTATAAGCATGGAGAATAGTGACTTTCTTCCTTTCTTTCTTCCTTTCTTTCTTCCTTTCTCTTTCTTTCTTTCTTTCTTTCTTTCTTTCTTTCTTTCTTTCTTTCTTTCTTTCTTTCTTTCTTCTTTAGATGAGAAAAAGAACAAAACAAAGACAAAGGTTTTTTTTAAAATAAGAGGTAAACAATTTGGGTAAATCATTGTAAGGCTTAAAAGAAAAATCATGGTAAGGCTTAAAAATGTCTTGCGAGCAAAAGGTGGAGTTCTGTATGGACCCAGAGACACCTAGATCAGAACAGGTGCCCACACGGCCAGTGAAATGAGACTGAACATTGGCCATATGGTGGCTGTGTGGAGCTGACGTATTTTCGGGCGGCGCAGGAGGAATTTCTGAGTGGCCATCCTGAGGTCTAGGTGGGGGTGGGGAATGGTACTTGAGACATTCCAAAAGGGAGGCCTCTGAAGGACCCTTCAGAGGTGGCTCTGGAATGACACATGTTAAGTTGCTTTGGACCTCCCGCTTTAAGTGCCTACATTACCTAACTGTGCTAAGAGGTTCTCTCTGGAGGACCATGCTCAAGCCGACTTAAGGCCCTCCACCCCTGGATAATTGCATGAAGCTGGCTTAGCCTGGAGCAGGCTCAGAACCAAGTGCGACATTGTGATGATGAGACCTACGCTATGAGATACAACGCGTTAGCTACCTGAGCACTGACAGCTTTTAAATTAGACTTGAGGAAACCAGGGTTTTGTCGTTTGAGAACTTTGGGGAAGGGGGAAGGGAACAGGAAAAGACCCCAAAAACTCAGGTTGAATGATCAAGGCTACCAATAGAAAATCTTGTCCAGAGACAAGGCTTTGGGAAGGTATCTGCACAGCTAGGACACCAAACACTCGAAGGTGCCTTGTTCAATGGAAGAGGCCAGGACAGAACTGGCAGAGTTTTGCTCCCCAGTGAAGGCCACAGCCACTTCCTGCCCATCCTGTCTGTTCACGGAGAGAGTCCCTGCCTCACCTCTGCCATCTTGGGTTAGGAGAAGTCAAGTTGGGAGCCTGGAATGGTGGTCCAGGCAAAAATGGACTCCAGTGAAAGTTAGGGCTAAGCCTATTGTCCCTTTCAGCCCACTGTCCAAATCTGACAGTGTCCTGAACCAGTGTTCTTGAGTATCAAAAAACCTCAAGACATTGCTGTCTCGTAGTAAGGTGACGGATAAGCTAAAGGGGACGTCCACCATGACCCAGGGAATGAAGATACTATCAGCAAATAATTTCACTTTGTTCAGTCTTTCATTTAGAATGAGCCTATCTTTTACAGTACCATCTGAATACCTGTCATTGAAGGAAGCATTTCTATAGCATAGGTTTGTTTTGTACTGTTTGAAAATACTGTCTTTGTAATTATTTTGAACATGTAATGAATATGTGGGTTATCCGCTGTATGTTAACTTTTTGCAGCTCCGTTTTGAGGGATGAAATTATTTTAAAAAAACAAAACACAAAAAAGAAAAAGAAAAGAGTCCCCATCACAATCTCCAAGAGCTCAAAGGGCAGGTCTGCTGAGTGGTCGAATAAGAGACATTCAGCAATTGTGTGGTCAGTGGCTCTCTCTTACCCAATAAATTACATCACAGTCACGCTTGGTGGTTTCCGTTGACCTAAGATTTATTTTGTTAAGATCGTTCTCTGTTGCTGTTCATTTTTGTTCTGTTCCGTTTTGTTTTGTTTTAAAGTCTTGCTGTGGTCTCTTTGTGGCAGAAGTGTTTCATGCATGGCAGCGGGCCTGTTGCTTTTTTATGGTGATTCCCATTGAAAATGTAAGTAAATGTCTGTGGCCTTGTTCTCTCTATGGTAAAGATATTATTCACCATGTAAAACAAACAAAAAATATTTATTGTATTTTAGTATATTTATATAATTATGTTATTGAAAAAAATTGGCATTAAAACTTAACGGCATCAGAAGCCTATTGTAAATACAAGTTCTATTTAAGTGTACTAATTAACATATAATATATGTTTTAAATATAGAATTTTTAATGTTTTTAAATATATTTTCAAAGTACATAAAATCTGGGGGTTCTGGGTTTTTTCTCTTCACTATAAAACAAACATGAAAACGTGTTTTATTATAAATACGTGTGTTCCTTGCTTTAAGACCAACCTGACTGGTTTTAGCAGTTGCACAAGCCCTCCAGAGAGGATGCTTACTTCAAAGCATGGGAGGCCAATCCTGCAGCCTGAGCTTCCAAGAAGCTCGAGGATTGGGCCTGTCTTCCACAGTGGAAGGCGGGAGTGTCATTTTCTAGGACACTTGAAAACCTTCCCCTTTGAAGTGATATACTTTCATCAAGTACCAACTATGTATCCTAGCAACATCAGGATCCAGGGCTGGCTGGCTCTATTTGATTATAAAATAACTGTTAAAAAAAATCAAAGTAGGTTTACTTAGGGATAATGAGAATAAATTGGCCCAAATTTAGAAAGTCAATGACTGGGGGAAAAAAATAAAATTCAATATTTAGAGGCGGGTCATGTACCCTCGGTTTGGAGACGGTGCCATTTGCATTATGTGTTTGTATCCGTTGCACTGATTTAATTTTTGTACATGGAGCCACACAGATTTTATGTCATTGTACCCACAATCTAACAGATTGCTAGGATTTCTAAAAAGATTTGCCTCTGTGATGGCTGCCAAGCCGCTGGGTAATTTAGTTAAAGTGTTTAAAGTTATCACTAAATCTTAGGGAAATAAATGGAAGGATTTTAAATGAGAGAAAGAGCCATTAAGGAAAAAAAGCATCTGTTCCTACTCTTCCGACTCTCCATTTGAACAGTCAACCCATCCCAGAACGTGGTGAACTATATCTGCGCAATGTATCATTTCTATTTCAAACACACACACATGGTTTCCTCTTGTATTGTCTTATAAATAAGGATCAAGAAAGTCATAACAAACATTGACTTGTGTTGTGTAGATGGAGGAGCGGATCGAATGAGATGAATTACTCAATCCTAATCTGACCAGTAAATTTGCAAAGTACTCTAAACTCTCAGAGCAATCCTCCACTGCCAACCAAAGCCTGAACCCGGCTGTGGAATTAGAACTCTAGTAAACTTCAGGCTTAAACAATTTTCATTGTCAAGGAAGACTAAAACATTGTTGAAAGGGTAAAAAAATAAATGACAATAAAATGTGAATTACTTGAAGTGAAAGGAATTTGGTAAACATTATGAAGTTTTCATTAAAAGATGAGGTCAAAGAAAGAAACAAAAAATAGAGGCATCTACTAAATCAACCAACTTAAAGTTAGTGGGAGTAGCCAATTTGTATTCTATTCCCTGGTACAAGCAGTTAAACCTGTTTAATCATTAAGATGCCTGGAAATAACCCAGAGCATTGCTTTGACCTATTGTTTCTTAGTAAGCCTCTGTGGTCATTAGCGGTGTCTATGGAGTTTTCTTTTTATTATCTGTACTAACTCTATGACTACTATCACAGTCCTGAGTGGGAATGGGAACTAAATTTTAGAATAGATCAGTGTGGAATTATCCCTTATTCATTTGGTGGTTACTAGACTCTGGGTAAAATGTCAAACACCATAGGCCTGGCAACCAAAGGCTTCAGACCTGGTCTCAGTTCAGCCAGTACACTGGCAGTGCCATGGCTTATGCCCAAAGCAAGACGTACGTTTTCCTCCATATTCTCACATCAAGCCTATTCTGTAAGTCAGTGGAAATGGCTGCATTTTGACAATCCATTGTTAAGTAAAGAGTGTTAATAATTGGGATAAGAAACAATATGTCTACATAAATGTAGGTAGAGTATTTAGCCTAGAAAGAGTCATCATCTATGGATTTGATCAAACTTCAAAATGTTGACCAGCAAAATGAGTGATGGAATCTGGGCTTTTTCTTTTTTAAGCTGTGGGGTGGGTTTTTTTTAACTTGCTTTAAAGGCTGTTGGTTGATTGGCTAGTTTAGGGCAGTGGTCGGCAAACCGCGGCTCGAGAGCCACATGCGGCTCTTTGGCCCCGTGGCATGGGCCACGAAGTTTCAATCACCCTGTACGTGCGCACCCGCACGTGGTATTTTGTGGAAGAGCCACACTCAAGGGGCCAGTTTGCCGACCACTGGCTTAGGGGGAGGGAGGGTAGGGAATCTGACTCTTGTCTACATTAAGCTCACTGGTGGTTGTTTCTGTGAGTCCCCACCTAAGAGCCAGCTCAGTGACTGAAGTAGGTGCAGCCACTCCGAAGCAGCCGGTGTTTATGTCCATCCACCGAATGAATGAGCCACCTGCCCATCTGTTTCAAGTATCTATCCCAAGTACCTCCATCTGTTTCCTCAATTCTAGCCACCATTTTAAGACAGCCTCCTTGTTTTTTGATATGTGAATAGATGCCTGAGGAATATGTTTAAATAGTAACAAAAATATTGTGATTTTACACATTATATTCCTCATTAAAAAGAAAAAAAGAACCATTTATGTGACACTCTGTAGGATTTCCATAGGCCTTTACCTGAGCCCTTTAATGATTTACTAGGTATAAAACACTAGATCAGGACATCCCCGACCTGGTATTTGCTTGTCTGAGTACCAATCCTGTATGCTTGCTAATGTAGGTAGCATGGAATTGTAAAAGCTGGTCTTCCAATTAATTAAATCTACTCCCCTTCCCCAACCCCACCCCTCCCCGCCCTCCCACACGCTAAACAGGACTTTTGTATTCATTATATATTTAAGTGTTGGTTGCTAATTTTTTACATCTGGAAAAGCAAAAGTACTTTTCCTAAGGAAAAATAAGTTCCTCTGTCCCAAAATACCCCCCACAAAACACTGTCGTTAATGACAGGGCATGTTGTAAGCCTGTAAGCATTGAGAGACTGAGGTGGAGGTGTGTGCTCTGCACGTGGAGGCCCTCCCGAGGATGCTCCTGCAGCACACTGCACTTTGGGACTGTTCTCTCCAAACGGTTCCTTAGAACCCAGGAGCAGGTCTGTGTAGAATGGCTGAACCCAGGGGAAATATTTTTGTCTAGCTTTAAGTGCTCACATTGTGGAAAAATCCGTATCAAGTACTGCAATACACATTCAAATTTAGTCAACTACATTCTCCATTGAGCCCTAATATTTAAAAAAAAAAAGTTTCTGAACCGGGATTTAATGTATATGGGGGAGGGGGGAGGAAACAGACACGAAGCAAACCAGAAACCCTCTAAACAACAGTGTCCTTCTTCAGAAGATACCGAGCAGTGTTTACCTGGAGGGAGCAGCACCCATGCTCTCTCACTGGACTCCTGCAGTGGGCCTCCCAGCATCTCCAGGCACTTGTTAGACATCCATATTCTCAGGCCCCCAGACTTGTTGAGTCAGAAGCTCGGGGGTTGGGGCCCAGCAGCCTGTGTTTTTAAACAAGCCCTCCAGGTGGATGGTGACGCCCACTCAAGTTTGAGAGTCATTGGACTAAGGGCCAGAGACAACCAGCCTGCCATGTACTCTAGAGAATAGCAAGATAGGACAGCCCCCAAAATTAGAACTGATATGGCCCTGAAAACATTCTGACCATCTAGATTTCCATTTCCTAAGAAACAGGAGAGCAGACAGTGGGTATCCCTGGAGGAGCAGGGCTCAGAGTTGGGGGAGAGCACTGGTGACTTCAAGGCAACTGTGAAATTGGGCCGGCAGAGCTCACTGCAGTGCATGGGCACCGTTTTTTCCTTTCAAAGCTACAGCAGTAGTGGATTCAGGACCCAGAGCATGTGGTCGTTTGTAACACGTTTGGAACGACTGCGAGAAATGAGAGGCAGCATGCAGCAAATTAATAAGGAAAAGATTATCCCATCTGGGGAGCTGGGCTCTGCACCTGCCAACACGGCCCTCTCTCTGTGAAACTGCTATGTTGGTCACAAATTAAATAAGCTTCCTGAATTCCTCAGCTATTAACTTCCAGCGGGGGAGTCCCAGGTTCGCCCCTCCAGAATGACCACACTGTGACTACCAAGGGCTTCTTCGATCTTCGTGGCCAACCTTTCTCTGATTGTAGGAACTGGTGTCTGGAAGTAGGACAATGACATATACTTTGTGTGTATGTGTGTGTCTGTGTGTGCACAGTTTAGACACTGCAAATGGCATTTGAAGATTTTCTGTCTACGGACTGGGGTGGAGGGTGTCCACATTACCCATCTCAGGTGATATGGCAACCTGAATTCAGACCAGCCTGCCTTAGGAGCCAGGAGTCCTGCCTTAGGAGCCATTAAGTCGGTTGCCAAGCCATTTCCAGTCTTAGCCTCCAGCCTTTGTCTGTCAGAGGGGGAGACTGACCTGGAAGGTGTTAGAGGTACATTTCAGCTTTCAGAGTCTATCATTCATTCTTCCTGCTTCATCTGTGGTGTTTAAAAAAATTAAAAAAGAGAGAGAGATTAAAGAGATTTCTTAGGCACCTAAAGGCTGGGGACCATTCCGAGAATTCACTGTTCATCTCCTGCCTCCTCCATCATTGATGTTTTCCTGTGGGGCACTCGTGACAAGATTGAAATCAGGAGGGGCTCAGGTCAGCATGGGAGTTGGGGAGGCGGGGAACGTGCCCCAGTGAAGGTTTTCACTGCATATGTGACTATGAAAACGTCACCAACTGTTTGACAATCGGGCCTTGGGGATCGTGTCCAAAGATTCACGGTGCAAACTTTCTGCCTGGCTCTGAACACACTTTCCCAGGCAGACGGTAGTGGCCTGTGTTTGCTGTCACTCCCTATTACACGGGACCTGGCAAAGGGAGATCCCGTGTGGTGTCGAGTGGCAGAGTCAGGAAAACCTGGATCAAACCATGGGGTTTGCATCCTGGGGGGCCACTGTTTATAGCAGCTGTCTGAACCGAAAGGGGCTTGCACCTCAGCTCCTTGGGTTTCATGACGTCATCAAGGATTTGCAGCCTTCAACTTGCTTCACTCGTCCCCAGCACTCTGGATATATCTTCTTTCTTGAGACAATGGCCTTGAAAACAAGGGTGTCACGTGATCAGTTATGGCAGAACCACACCCAATAGCAGAGTTCTTCAAAGCAGACCATAGGGAAGGCCATGCTGAGTGGGGCTTGGGCCAGCACAGGAGATAGGCCTCCCTGGCACAGCAGGGTCCAGGATTCCTCATTCCAGCCACCCTCTGGGCCTGAATGTTTGAGAAACCTCCATTTTCTTTCTAGCTCAATCCACTTTGGCACCCAGTGCACGCCCATCTTCTCTTCCTGGTGACCTTGGCAGTCTGTTTTTTTCTGGCATTCAACTTCTCACCTTCCAGAAGTTGAGAACTAAGAGTATAGGTGCTCGAGTCTGAACCCCAGCTCTGCTACTAGAGCTGTGTGACTGTGGGAAAGGTACTTAACTTCTCTGTACCCCAATTTCCTCACTTTTAAAGGACAAGTAAATAGATATTATCACTTACCTCATAGGATCTTGTAAGCATTAGATGAGGTAATACACATAAAGCACTTAGAAAAGTTATGGGTCCCGTGGACAAGTCTCAAAAAGTGTTCACAGGCTCTTCCTCTGCTGACAGATAAGCTGGGCCCACCTAGTGCAGGTACCTGAGACTCTTCTCTGACCCTTACAGGGGTTCTCATTTCCCCTGTGTTCCACCAGCATCCAGGACCACTCGTCTGTTCTGGAAGATGCAAAGAGGCAACTCTTGTTTATCCGCTGGTAATACTCCTTGGCAGTTAAGATGCAACCACTACACACACTTAGGCAAATGGAGAAGGAGATACACTGCAATAAAAGACATTTTTCTAGACTGTGCATTCTAAATGAAGCCCATTATCCTTACATGTCCCTCCCAGCTGAATGGAAATGACTGAAGCCAGGGCGAAATGGATGAACTCGCATGGTCTGAAAGAGGAGCAAGAAGCCCCAGTCACATTTCTAAAAACAGCTGTGGCCTATCAGGAAGGTCCTTCCTCACTGTTCAGCTGCCTGTCATCCAGCCCATTACTCAATTATAATGACCGGTGCTCACTGTAAGCAGGCACTGTCAGGGGCACCCAATGTGGATTCACTCACTTATCCTTACAACAATCCATAGTCCATGTGGCAGTATTTGTACTCCCATTTTATTTTATTTTTTAATATATTTTTTATTGTTGATAGTATTACAGATATCTCCCACCCACCCCCCCATACACTTCCTCCCAGCCCCTAACCACCCACCCAGGTTGTACTCCTGTTTTATAGATGAGGAAATGAAGGCACAGTTCAATTAAGTAGCCAAAAGTACCATACTAGTGAGTAGCAGAGTATCCATGCAGTTTGGACATGGAACACCCCCCGCCCCCAACCACGGCAACATGGAAACTGTGTGAAACTGGAGAATTGTGAAAACAGAAGAAATGGAAAATAGCTACATGCCTATAGCTACATGTAGCTTCTGAGCTTCCATCAAAAAGGAGGAGCGCCCAGGGTGTTTACACTTTCTAGCTTTCCAGAGAACATAGGCTGGCCCTCTCAAGGGTTAATGTGCAAAGAGGCTCATGTTGCATGGAAGCCCTTCCAAAGGTTGGCACAACACTGCCCGGTGCCGAACAATCCAGGGCAGGGTTTCTAGAGCTCTGTGCCAACTGTTTCCAGTGCCTGGAAATGGGGCAGCTGTCACCCCTTCTACCTCAGAGAAGAGCAGAAGGGCTTCCTGTGAGTTTTCACGACAGTATTCTGGAACCACTTCCTAAATTCAGGAATGCCCATTCCTTCCCAGGTCAAAAATTTACTGAGTTATTTTGTGTTTGGAGTTGGTGGAGGAGAGAAAGAGCAATGGTCCAGGCCTCTGGATCTGCTGTCATCCTAGACACCAACATCAACAGAGGGGTGCCATCTCTTCCTCATTCTCCCAGGGAATGTCACTCATGATCCTGGATGGGCTTAGTTTCAGCCTCAGACCCTTAAGGCTGTGCTCTATATAGCACTACCAATTGATTAGAACTCACCCAAAAGATGAACTAGGTTTGCTATCCTGGTTTCCCAGTTTCTCAAGAACAGATCCCATAGGTGGTGGGCTAAGCAGCAAAGTCGAAGTGTTGAGGACTGGGTGTGAGCAGAATTTTGGTGAGAAAAAGAGTAAAGAATATTCTACAGACATGTTCATAGGGCCAGGCATCCGAGGGCCACAGGCAGATAATCCAATTCCAGAAGCCCAGTAAGGGGTAATTACTCGAGGCATTGGTTGAGCACAAGAAAAAGAGTTTGGCAACAGGCAGTCACATTACATCCCTATTTTGTACCAGATGCCATGCTAGATGCTTTGCATGCTATCTAAAATCCATGTCAACCACGCGATAGGAGTAATTTTAGAGACAAGGACACCGACAACACACAAGGCTAAATGACTAGCCCCAAGGTCACATAGTTAATAAAAATAAAGTCAGGTTTGAAGCCACATCCATATAATCCCAAGGCCCCCAATCTCTTTTTTTTTCAAATCAGTATTGTTTTATTTCCTTAAATTTCCCAAATGTTACCTAAAATCCTTAGTAAATTTACTGCTGCCCCTATGTTAATAATCTCTTGATATTCTTTGTATAATTCTATATTTTCTGGCATCCCCTCTGAGCTTATGGAGATATAATTGGCATAATATTGTATAAGTTTAAGATGTACAATATGTTGATTTGATGCATTGCAAAATGATTACCACCATCATGTTAGCTAACACGTCACATCACATAATTACCGTTTCTTTTTGTGGTGAGAACATTTAAGATCTATTCTCTTAGCAACTTTCCAGTATATAATCCAGTATTATTAATTATTACCATCATGCTGTGCATTAGATCCCCAGGAGTTATTCATCTTATAGCTGGAAGTTCATACTCTGACCAGTATTTTTCCATTTCCCCCATTCCCCAGCCCTCAGAAACTACCATTCTAGTCTGTCTCTATGAGTTCAGCTTTTTTAGATTCCACAGTATTTGTCTCTGTCTGACTTCACTGATTTCACTTAGCATCAATCATGTCCTCAAGATCCATCCATGTCATTGTGAACACCAAAGTCCCCAATCTTAACCACCAGACCTGTGGCTCTCAATCCTGATCTATACATTTAAATCACTTAGGCAACTTAATAAAAAAAAACACACAAATCTTTTCCCAGACCAACCCCAGATGAGTTAACTCAGAATCCCTGAGCATCCCAGTGGTTCTGTGACCAGCCAGGCTAGAACCACTGCCCCAGACTCCTCTTCCTCCAGGTAAGCACCAGTCAGAGGTAGCAGAGAATTCTGCTCATGGGAAGCAGAGTCCTATCCTGGTGGCCAGGGATTCTAATGCTGGCGATTGACTAGCCAAGACCTTAGTCCTATAGGAAATACAAGTAGGAGCCCAACCACAAAAACAAAAACAAACAAAAAAACAAAAAACAACCTTTGATACTAAAATCAACCTTCAGAGTCAGAATGTCAGAATGGGATGACCACAAAGCTCCCTCTCACACTGAATGCTGACCCGGGATTCTCACGTTTCTTTACATTCCCTGGAACAGGAGCATTGCTACCTGCTAGGGGAGGGCTCAGCCTGTTGGTGTGCGTCACCTGTCCCAATGGTGTGAAGAACAGAGTTCCAGGGGCCAGAGAACAGGCAGGTAATCACCTGTGCCACATCCCACCAGCCTGATCTGAGCCAGCGACAAGGTCCCACAGAGCATCTCACTAATGCCCATCTTACTCTGCTGGACTCCAGAGGACTTTACAAAGTCCAAACAAAGAGAAGAAAAACAAGTCACCCACAAGGATCGTTTGGCATGTTTTCTCTGTTTTTATAAGTAACCATTAGGTTACTTGTTGGCTTTGTCTTCTGCTCCTTCTAATACTTTTATCTCTCCCCGCCCCTACCTCAAACTGCCAAGCAGTCAGTCTGGATTGACACTTAGTAGGAAAGAAAAGGGCTCTAGTCTCACAGCCCCTCCCTGGAGGCTTCTTTTAGCAGCAGTGCAGGACATGCTCGGCTGAGCCAGGCCACGGGGCTAATCGAAGTTGGCAAACACTCTGAGTCAGCAGGCACCAATGTCCCAGGTCAGCTGGTGAGAGGGTAAGTGGGCAAGTGTCTGGCTTCTTCCTCGCGTTTTCCAAACAGGAATCCGAGTCCCAGTAATCACTAGCCTCTGGGACCAGAGGCTATTTTGGGCCTTTCTTTATCCAATGGAAAGTTAGGGGTGGTGTCATCTGAAACTTCCAAGGCGCATCCGGTTTCACCCTCATCCAGGACATGTCCCTAGAGGAAATGGAAGCAGAGTCAATGAGCCCGAAATGTGGGTGTCAGAACTTCCCTTTGTTTTTATTTGTGTCATTTCTTTCCATTCATCCCTCCTATTTTTAGCTCTGCTTTCCACTACTCTGGTTCAGGTCTAACTCCTGTGTCACCTGGACTCTCACAGCAGCCTCCTGGTGGGCTCGCTACCTCCGATCTGTTACCTCACCCCAATCTATCCTCCTAGCAGAATGATAGCAGAATCTATCATCATAGCAGAATGAGCTCCCTGAAGGGTCAATGGAAATACTGAATGCAAACCCGCTTAGTAACACATGATGCAAACAGCAACACCCACCTGCACACAAATCAACTGACTTGGCAAAAGACAGGGATGCGGTTTTTACTTACTGCTGAGAACACGGGGATAAAGTCCAGTGCTTTAGCAAAAGGATGAAATGGACAGACTGAAATGGCTGTTTTAGGGTAACAAGGGTATGAATCCCTACATACAGTCCTGGAACCTTCAAACAAGTTCTCAAGAAGGCATTCAAAGTGGCCTTGTCTGCTCAACAATTGTGTGATTTGTTTGTTTGTTTGTTTGGTTGGTTGGTTGGTTGCCTTCTGCAAGAGCCTGACCAGGACCCAGGCTGGGGAGGAGCCTGCAACCTATGTACATGCCCTTGACCAGAATCGAACCTGGAACCCTTTGGTCCACAGGCAGAGGATCTATCTACTGAGCCAAATCGCTAGGGGGTGAGTCTAGGTGATTTGTTAAACATCACTTAAGGAGTGCAATGCAGAATAAGAATATAAATTTCTAACGTGTCACATTGATGTAGTTGATAAATGGATAGAGGGACGGTTGGTCCAGTGGGGGGAGCATATGATTTCCCTCTCCTTAACATATGGAAGAGCTCTCCATTGCTGACAGAGCATAAATCAGTGAGACTGGCATATGTGGCTTCCTGGGATCTGGTTTTAGATTATTTTTCTACCTCATTGCTCAGACAACTCCCAACACTCCCTATACTGCATTCCCACCTTTCCCCTCCCTATTTCCCAAATACACCTTGAACTCTGTCTCTTCTGTGCCTTTGCTCACTTCCTTTTTCCCTCTCTGATTGTAAAAACCCCATTCAACCTAACCCATAGTTGGAGTGCCAGATAAAAAACAGGATGCCCTGTTAAATTTGAATTTCAGATAAATAATGAATAATCGGTCCATATAAGTATGTTCAAAAACTGCATGAAACATACTTAAATTAAAAAATTATTTGTTTACTTAAATTCAAATTTAACTTGGTGTCTTGTAATTTATTTGATAAATCCTTCAACCCTACCCATAAGCTAATGCCCATATGCATCCACAGGTTTTACTCTGCCCATCCCAAAGTGGGATTTGGCACTTTTTTATATTTTCTATACACAATTCACTCTTATCAAATCAATGGTGAATAATGTGTATTTACTGCAAGTTTCTTAGTAAATATGAAAGATGGGATTTATCTGACTAGTACCTACCATTTTGTCTAAAAAAAAATTCTTATTAAAAATGGCCTCATGAGCCTCTCTTCATTTGACCTCTCCCCTACAAAGCATTCAGCTACTCCCCTGCTCCCACTCTATTATGCAAAGAAGCCTCCATCTTCCACACCCAGACACAGGCTCTTTTACACAGGATGGTGGACTTATCAAAGCAATTTTTCAATCAAGCATAAACCTGAACCAACCACCCAGAGGAAAACCAAGGAAATGGCTTCCTCCTGGTTTAGATACATTCTACTTGAAGTTCTTCCAGCCACTGTGAAGCAGAATTCCTTTTAGTGTGTGTGACTGTAAATAGATGGGTTCTCAGAATGGAGACTTTGAAAAATAAGGATGAGCCCTAGCCCATTTGGCTCAGTGGATAGAGCGTCAGCCTGTGTACTGAAGTGTCCTGGGTTTGATTCCAGTCAAGGGCACATGCCTGGGTTGTGGGCTCAATCCCTAGTAGAGGGAGTACAGGAGGCAGCAGATCAATGATTCTCTGTCATCATTGATGTTTCTATCTCTCTCTCCCTCTCCCTTCCTTTCTGAAATCAATAAAAATATATTTAAAAATGAAATAAACTACAGATATTAAAAAAAGAAATAATGATTTGAATGAAATGATTTGATATTTAATATGAAGAAATTCACCTGGATGGACGTGTTTTTGCTGTTACATGATTAGCTACTTGAGAGGTGCATTTAGAGTGAGCCGACAGGCAAGGTGGCCTGTAGGCCTTCCCCACTTTCCCTCCACAGCCTCATTTCCACCATCTCCATCAGTGAGCTGAAGATCCATGGCAATGGCCCTTGGAAGAAAAGATTTTATTTTAAAAATTGTTCTCCTTCCAAGGAAATGCCAACAAACTAGACATTCTTCTGAGGAGAAATGATGATATAAGGTTACTATTTCATTGTGTGACCTTAGGCAAGTCATTTCATGTCGCTTAGACTTAGTCTTCTCATCTATAAAGTGACAGGGCTGAACATAATGATCTCTAAGCTCCAACATTTTGTGATTCCATGTTGTTATACTTCCCTTTCTTCTTTTAATATTTCAATATGTGCCTTAAGGCACACAGTGAGCAGAAAAGTAGAAACATGACCCATATAGAATGCATTTGCCAAGTCCAAAGAAGAAAACATAAATAAAAGCTTTTTTCTTATAGATTTATTATTCCCGATACTACTTATAAATTTGAATAGCATTAGTAGTAATAGCGCCTCCTTTACATTTAATACCTTTGCATTTATCCAGGGCTTTTTGAGATTTTCAAAGACTTTCACCCTCATTGTTAAGAGGTCTCCAGACTATGTAAAAACATTGTGACAAAAACATAAAAGACAGATGCACAGAAAGCCTGAATTTCCATCTGTATATCTAGCATTCATTAGGCACCCATCAATTCTAAGTCATGTAAAGAAACTTGAAAGACACACCCTAGACTCAAGGTGCCACCTAAAAGGTAAGACATGTAAACATATGCACTACAAATTAAGAGCATAAAAGTACTGTGCAAACAATGACCTGCCTAAAACATCCTGGGAACCAGGCAAAGGCCAAAAGGTCATTCCACAGTTTTCTGCCTTAATAATAATAATCCCTTTTAAGTGTGTCGTGCCATCGAGTTTCCAGAACATTTCAGATGCATTCCTTAATATAATCCTTAGCACACACACACCCCACCACCTGCTTCTTTACTTTTTTATGCAGTACTCCATTATCCTTCCTTCACAGATGGGGAAACTGTGACTCAGAGCTATAAAAAGACGTGCCTTAGGTCAAGAAAGTAGTATAATGCTGACACAAGATTCAAATCTTGATCTTCTGACTCCAAATCCTGCTTTCTTGTCACTTTTTAAACCAGCTCCCGAAACCTGGTGTCCTCACCATGAAATGAGGCTAATCACAACCATGGATAAGATCTTGTGGTGTATATTAGATGAGATGTTTCCTGTGACACACTCCATACACACAGGAACTGTTCAGGAACTATTAGCTACCAAGATTGTTTGCTAGACATCACTGCTTCTCTTGAGTACCTTCCCTCACCTCCTAAATGCCTTCCCAGAAAGGTACAAGTGAATCTACGAAGATGGAAAAAAAGTATGATCACATCGACCTTCTCAGTGGACTGCCTTTGGTCCATAGATGCAGACATGGTGGATGGGGCAGGCTTCTTGGATCAGAGGGAAGCACTGGTACAAGTAGAAACCATACGGTTCTCCCTGATGGAAATTTGAAATTGGGATTGGGAAAAATATGACAAGTTTTGCCAATTTTGGAACTATTAAATGATAACCTGAGAGCTATGGGATGATCACAGGCCACCCTGTGAACTGAAGAGGCAAAGACAGTCTGCAGAGAGAGAGAGGATGAAACCAGTCTGCAGAGCAAGGCAGTCACAAGAGAGCTTATTGCCTGTGTCCCTTCCAAAGACCCAGCAATAACTCTGTGCTTGGTGGGCTCCACTTCCATATCCCCCTTGTTGCTTAAGCTGGCTCAAGGAGTCCCACCTATTGCAGGGTGACTGTGGCCCTGTAGCCCGTTACTCAGCCCACACTGTGCAGAAGCCAAAAGCCAACTCTCTTTCTAGTCGGGAAGGCTGCTTCTTTAGGAAAGAGGACCCTGAAGCTGCCTACCCAAGCAGCACCCAGAGGAACACTGAGCCAACCTGTGTCTGTGTAATGAGCTTATTTCAAATGATTTGCTTTAAGGACCTGAGATAATATGAAAGACTGCCACCCAAGATTTCAGGGATCCCAACTGGAGTCTAAGTCACATCCATCACTGAGACCCAGCCATGCCCAGCGTGGGCAAGATAATCGACTTTGCACAGAAAACTCAATCTAAGGGAAGAAGGCATTCGGCAGGCAGTCTTTTTTTTTAAATTCTTTATTGTTTAAAGTATTACATTCCCACTTTGCTGCGAGTTTTTATCAGGGAAGGGTGTTGGATTTTGTCAAATGCCTTTTTGACATCAATTGATATGATTATGAGATTTTTGTCTCTCAATTTGTTTATGTGATATGTCACGTTTGTTGATTTGTGGATATTGTACCAGCCTTGCATCCCTAGAATAAATCCCACTTGGTCATGATGTATGATCTTTCTAATGTAATGCTGGATCCAATTTGCTAGAATTTTGTTGAGGATTTTAGCATCTATGTTCATCAGGGATATTG
>NW_005365325.1:3376497-3386040 GCF_000412655.1 Myotis brandtii
GGCCTATTCAGGTTTTTTGATTCTTCCTGATTGAGTTTTGGAAGCTTGTATTTTTCTAGGAATATGTCCATTTCGTCGAGGTTGGCCAGTTTGTTGGAGTAGAGTTGTTCGTAGTATTTTTTTTTTACAATCCTTTATATGTCTGTGGGGTTGGTTGTTACTTCACCTCTTTCATTTCTGATTTCTTTATTTGGGTCCTCTCTCTTTGTTTCTTGGTGAGCCTGGCTAGAGGTTCATCAATATTGTTTATCCTTTCACCATCTCTTGGTTTCATTGATCTTTTGTATTGTTTTTTTTTCCTCTATGTTGTTTATTTCCACTCTGATCTTTATTATTTTCTTCCTTCTGCTTACTATGGCCTGTTCTTGTTGCTCTCTTTCTAATTCTTCAAGTTTCAGGATTAGATCATTTATTACCATTTTTTCTTGTTTTTTGAGGTAGGCCTGTAGAGCTATGGCCTCTCAGGACTGCTTTCACTGTGTCCCATAGATTTTGGATTGTTGTGTTTTCATTGTCATTCATTTTCAGGATGTTTTTAATTTCTTCTTTAATCGCTTTGGTAACCCAATCATTGTTTAATAGCATGCTATTCAGCCTCCAAGTGTTTGAATATTTTTATTGTTTTTATTGCAGTTGATTTCTAATATTATGCCATTGTCGTCTGAGAACATGCTTGATATGATTTCAATCTTGAATTTGGAGAGACTTTGCTTGTGACCCAATATGTGGTCTATCTTTGAAAATGTCCCATGTGCACTTGAGAAGAATGTATATTCCGTAGCTTTGGGGTGAAATGTTCTGAAGATGTCAATTAAGTCAATCTGATCTAGTGAGTCATTTAGGATTGCTGTTTCTTTGCTGACTTTTCGTCCAGAGGATTTATCCAGTGATGTCAGTGGGGTATTAAAGTCCCCTACCATGATTGTATTGTTGCCGATCTCTTCCTTGATTTCTTCCAGAAGTTTTTTATGTATTTGGGTGCCCCTGTATTGGGTGCATATATCTTTACCAGAATTATATCTTCTTGTTGTCTTGATCCCTTTAGTATTATGAAGTGGCCTTCCTTATCTCTTGTTATGGCCTTCACTTAAAGCCTTTGTTTTTGAAGGAGAGGGGCAAACCCTGGCTAAGTATTATACCTCCAGCCCAGTTCCCCATGGCATTTTCTCTGGGCCTTATGAAGCAAAGTACAGGTATATATAGAGGCAGAAGGCTGCTGCGATAAAAACCAACCAAGCTAAGACTAAAACGATGAGGCTACCAGCAGTTTGATAGCCATGCCGAAACACAAAACATGAGAGAGGAGCATCTGTTGTAACCACCACTGCATGGAAGCCCATATGACCTTGACACCTCTCGGCAGTGGTGTCCAGTAGGAGATTGGGGTGTCCAGCCCACTTTGACAGAACCGGGCAGATGCCATGCAGAAACCCAGAGGACAAATGTCTGATATCCACGCAGTCCCTGAGGGCTCTCAGAAATAATCCAGAGAGGAAAGACTCTTCAAACAAAACCCTAAGTACTGCAAGAGCAATTAAGGGTGGTGGGGAGTTAGGAGCCATAAAGCACAGGTTAGAAATGGCAGTAACTCCTGGGACATAAATACATACTCAGGCAACCACAAAGATTGGGACCAGATGCCTTAAAGAATTTGATGGGGCTGAAAATTCAGGCCAGTGATGTATAGTGCAGATGGCTGCTGAGTGCAGGTCTGAGAGCCATTTAACCTCTGAACCTCAATGCACAGGGCAAGCTCCATGATATATAAAGCAGTTTCTCCTCTCCTATTTGAGTATCATATATGCTCATTCAGGATTCAGAGAGCAGAGAGGATGCCAGCCAGGAGAAGAGAAAAGCAAGACTCCAGTTGGAGTTTTCTGGTGTCAAATACAGCAGTTGGTAAAATATCAACTCTGCGGGGCCTGCCAGAGCCTCAGGTTCCCTGGAGAAGCAGGAATGCGTGGACAGTCTACTCATACGGGGACTGGATCCCTGGGGAGGCCCATGTGGTAGAAAGGCAGAGCAAAATTTTGTCGTCACACAACTGGACCTCAAATTATGATGCCACCACTTACCAACCATGTGACACTGAACATGTTAATTAATTTCTCAGGTCTCCAGTTTCTCTTTCTGCAAAACAGGAATAACAATATATAAAGGCAATAGTTATAAAGCACCTTTCACTTTTCTTCTTATAAACTAGGGCTCTCTTTTAGCCCCATTGTGATTTTTTTCCTACTCTCTCTATTAAAACTCAAATGCTCAGGGGAGCAGGCAAATAACATATGTGAGTGTGGGGTCACATGGGGACCAGGACATAGAAGACAGTGCCCACCGCATCCAAAGAGATTTTCTTAGATCCGGCTCCCTCTTGCAGTGAAAATGCCAGCCGAGATTATCTGATGTGATTTTCCTAGAGAAATCAGAAATGTGCAATTTCATATGCAGTCAGTCTCTCATTTGAAATGCTGCAACTAATTCCTTTTTTTTTTAACAAACACATTATAAGGCAAATCTACAACAAGCTACATTCAGCCGTGGCTGCTGCTTGTCTTAAGAGAAGAGGTGACCATGAGATCTCAGCCTTAATCTTTCTCAGAAACCAGTTCACACTACCCAAGGCATCATTGGCCCAAACAGAATGCCATACCGAGCGAGAGAAAAAGCAAGACCCAGGGATTGTTCCTGTGGCTCTCTAAAGGTACTCTTGGTTATCCATGTTGATCAAGGGCTCCCATGTCTCACCTGTAGCTCCCAGAACTCCCAGGGGATGTCACCTCCTCAGCTCCCATCTTCCTATGCTAGGAATCAGGTGTTATGTGGCTGAAATCCCTCCCTCCCTCCCCCCAGGCATGAGATTTCATGTTCTACGAAGGGTTCGTCCTGGTTCTCTCCTGGGGCAGGGAGGGATGGGGAGGGGAGTGCTGGCTGCTCCTGAAGGGACTGGGCAGTAAAGATCCTCCTCCTTTCTGCAAAGCTGAGGGATGCTATTTACAAAGCTTGTCGGTGATGGATGGATTTTGACATTATCTCTTAGGCTGCTCAAGCTCAAATGAGAAACAAATCATCTTGGGAATCAGGTAGAGGAGGAAATGTCACTGTGAGAGACAGCCACAAAGAAATGCAGAGTGAGGTCCCTGGGAAAAAAAACACATTACAATAAGGTCACAGCCTCCATGGATTAGGAAGCTATCAAATTCACAAAGAGCATGGTGGCAGTTAAATCCCAGCCCAGCAGAGAGGGAATACTCTTCCAGAACTTTCTCTTCAATAAGCAGACGATTTTAAAAGCATCTGTGGCTGGTACTGCCAGGAGAGTGAAAGGAGAGGACTCAGGTGTTAAACACCTAGTATTATAGTCCATGCATGATGGCTATATAAGGGTGTCCCCAAAAATGTGTACACACTCTGAATAATTATTAATTCTGATCGGTTAAATCTGAAAGGAAAGAAACATCAATTGAGCGATTAGCTGTTAAGGTGTATATTTGGGGGGGACACCCTGTATATTCTCTAGCTGTGGGATGCGGCACAAGTTCCTTAACCTGACTGAGACTCAATTTGCATCTGTAAAATAAGAATGATAGTGGGGGGGAAAAAAGAATGATAGCTCCCCTACCTTGGAGGATTATTATAGGAAATAAGACAAAGTATATGAAAGCCCCTGGTACATAGTAAGTATTCAATAAATCATCACTATCCATATCTTAGCATCTCACTGATTCCTCACAACAGCCCATGGATATTAGCTGCATTTCACCATGAAAACCTAAGTGCACAGAGGTTACTTGTCTAAATTGTTTGCCTGAACCCTTCTAGCTAGTAAGTCAGGTAGCCAGAATTCTAATTCAGGTTTGCTTTTGATGTGTGTGTGGTTTTTTTCCCCTCCAAAGTTATTTTTCTGGTTTAGTGATATTAGCAAGCCAATTTTCTAATTTCAACCCAGAGGTATTTTTCTAAACCTTCCCAGAGCCCTTGGTTCACTGTTAGGCCTCCCCTCCATCACCCTAGACATTTCACAATCTGATGCCTGGGACCAGGCCCTCTGTGGTCATCAGCCCCTCTGGCCCGGATCTTGGTTTTGGGGTATCCATCCCAGGCCAAGTCCCTCACACACCACACAGCGGTTGTCTCACGCAGAATGACTTCCTGGCAGGTCTGCACCTCCACGGTGGGTTCTTACTCCCCACTTTCTTGATCCTCTTATTCCATTCCTGAATGTTGTTCCTTGTCCTCTATTCCTTTGCTCCTTCATCCTGACATCTGATTTGGCTTCTCCATCTTGAGCCTCAGACCTCTGTCCAATATGGTTTCTTCTGTCTGCTTCCACTCTTAGGACCCACAGTTGGCCCCACCCATCCTTGATCCGGAGGAGAAACTCAGTGAGATTGGGCTTAATCATGACCTGGGACTGTGTTAGTGAAAAGTGGGGGGTTGCGGGGGGGAGTATGAGATCCACAGTGGGGGTGAGGCACTCCAAGAGACTGCTTGCTTCTCGAATGAGGACTGAGAACTGAGTCTAACTTACCTTTCACCTAATGCATATTTTGTCACATGTAATAGTAGAGCCCACCACTTATTTACCAAAAGCTTACTTTGTGAAAGAAAGGCAGATAAGGGTGATAAAACATTTCAGTGTTAAGAAATGTGAGTTCAGAAACATTAAAAAATGTTTTGCATGTGAGTGTGTGTGTGCGTGTGTGTATGCAATTGCGGGCGCGCGTGCGTCTGTGTGTTTTAAGGCAGCAGGGGTGTAAGTGTGTGTGTTAGAATAAAGGAAGTATATTACTACAGTTTGATGGCATTTACATTTTACCCAGAGAGAGTCTTAAAACAAAGGGTTTACCTGTGAGTAAGTAAAATCAGAGTCTCTGTTTATTACCTGTTTACAGAAAGGCAGGCCAAGCCCTCTGCTAGCTGCAGGGATACAGGCCTAAGGAAGTTACCGTGCTGCCCCCCTGGAGCTCATTGTCCATAGGAAGAGACAAGCTCATATATGGAACATGTCACCATAATATGTAATATATTAAGAAGGGGCCTGAGCCATTAACCCAGCCTGGGGTCTCAGGGACGGTTTCTTTAAGGAACCCTCACTTAAAGTGGCTATTGAAGGATAATAAAAATAATGACTGACATTGGTTAAAGAAGTATTTTGTGGTAGGGCACTGCTCTACTGAAGCTGGAGAATTAATACCCTCAGAAAACATATTTAATACAAAATAGGTTGTGAGCTAGCTTGGAATAGCAGCCACAAGAAGGAAGTCATGTAGCACCCGGTTAACCATAATAGAAATTACTTAGCCTAGGGCCTGTTAGACTGCAGGGGAAATAAATAACCAAGACAGCAGAAATAATAATAGCATGCAATGAGTAAGAGTCACAAGATGTAGAGCTCTATCCCTGTGCACCAAGATAACTTATTAACGTGCATTCTAGATGTTTTCAGCCCACAAAGCAAACAACCAACACACCATCTCTATGAAACCAGACGCAGTGACCCCAGGCAGAAGGGAAGCAGATGACTGAAAGATGAAAATTAGCTTTTTACCTAACCAAGGACCAAGCAGAGAGATCCACAACTCCAATCCCCTTTCTCATGATGACTCATGATTTTTGCTCTATAAAACTTCTAGTCTGCAAGCCATTGAGGAGTTCGGGCTTTTGAGCATTAGCTTTCCCATTCTCCTGGGTGGTGCCATTCATAATAAAATAGCCTATCTTTCTCCACTGCAAAGCCAGGGGTCAGTTCTCATTCACTCACTGTGCACACAGGTAGGCACAGACTCACTTTTGACTCGTTCAGTTTCACTAAGTGCTTTCGTTCATTACCACTGAATCCTAAAAACTGTTTTATGAGATAAGAATTGTCACTGTGCTACTGCAACAAATGTGGAAACTGAAGCACAGAGAGCTTTAGAAACTTGCTCAAGGGCCCACAAATATACTAGTAAGTAGAAGAGGCAGAACACAAACCCAGGAAGTCTGAGGATTACAAGTCAATCAGGAAAAAAGGCACAGAGGAGTAAAACAATATTGAGTGTGAAGGGGACTCTGAGAGTAGCTGGTGCCTGCTGTAAGTCCACAGATGGATACTGGTTACGGCTCTAGAACAATGTGTGTTCATGGACTCAGAAAACACATGACATGTAGTATCATTGCAGGAAATCTGTTTATTCTATCCCCATTTTGTACCTGAGACCTCGAGTGGGAAGTGACCTGCCCGTGTCACTTAGCAGGTTAGTTGTAAAGCTCAGGTTCTTGTTGCTGAGACATTAATGGTGAGAGTCCTACTCACTGAGGAGCACTGAGGAGCTGCTTAGAATAAGTTTTGCACCCACTACACCACCTTTATCAAACTCATAAAGATAAGATCTTGAGGAATTCAATTTCAGGCTCCGTCTTTCTGGAAAACCAACTTGTGGTAACCAACTCACCACAGCCGACCAGAGCCCAGTGTAGGAAGAGAAAGCTATGCTGCAGTTTGCAAATAAACCTGAGTGTTTAATTCATTAACCACTTAATCAACACAGTCAGTTAACTTCTTGAAAGCAGTGATAGAAAATAATAGCACAAAGACATGCACACACATGCATAATACAGCATAGTCTGTAATAGAATCAGCCTGAGAATCCATCAGTGGAGCAATACCCAATGTCATGAAATAAAGTAAGGTTAATCTAGAAAGGTTTCTATGCTGTACTAGGTGAAAAAGGCAAGTTACAACTGCCCATGTTTAAAAAAGAAAAGCTTATGTGTAGATAGGTATTTTGCTTTGTAAGCACAAGAAAATTCTAGAAAGATAACCACCAAACTAACAGTGTGTGGTGGATTAATTTTTGGAATATTAACTTGTATTTGTCCTCCTTATTTTTCTTAATTTCCTCCATTGCTCGTAGATGGTCAGGCCTTTTTGTGGTCCCTTGCCACAAGGGAGATTTTTGTTACAGGGTCAGAAGCCAAAGTGATTTGCAAGACACTTCTGATCCTGGAACAAAATCTTATGAAACATAAACCCATTGAGGAGATGACACTTGGATTCTGGGAGGAACAGGAGAAGGGAAGGACTTTGAAATGGAGATGGGATAGAAGTTGGTGAGTCCTGGAGCACTCCCTGGAAGAGGAAGGCCTCAGATGGACTGGCCTAGAGCCTGGGAATTCTAACTAAAGATTGTCACAGCTTTATAAGAGGCAGCAGAGGAGTCAAAACTGGAAGAGAACTCGTGGTCTGAGACCTTGGACACCTCCGCAGTAATTATCATAGACTAAGTCCAATGGCTTAAAGAGACCTCCCCAGGAGTTGGTGCTACATAAAACAAGGGATCCTTGCCCACCCTGAGGGTGACAATAGTGGCTGAGATTGAACCCAATAACCTTAGAGGATGAGGAGAGTGGCTGTAGGCTCAGTATTGGATATAGTTGATGTAAAATAAAGTACTATTTCTTATACATCTGAGTTTGAAAAAATGATTCATATTCTCTACAAGTAATTGGGCTGGAGATTCAGAGGGGAGAACTTCACCTGTTATGTCATGTAATTTTCAGGTATTAGGATTATGGATAGTTTTGATTTTTCTTTTCTTTGTCTTCCCTCCCCACCTCATACTTTTATAGTAAACCTGTTTTTATGCTTATTGTCATCCACCCTCTTCATCTGCTGGTAGCCTCTCCAGAGGGACAGAGCCAAGCATCATTTCTGACCCTGAGACATGGGTCCTGCTGGTTTATTTGAACATCACGTGAAAGATCCACTTGCTCAAATGGTTGGTGACACCTGCACAGACAGGAATGCTCACTCTCCCGAGGCCCGAATTTCTGGTTCTCCTGGACTCTCGGACTTTCTCTATTCTCTCAGAAAGGAACCCCCTCCTACCATCTCTCCACCCATCTCCTGACTCAAGAATTCCCCTCAAAGTTTGTCAGGTTGTGAATTTACTTTCACATTCATTTATTCTCAAGATGTCCTTGATGAAACTCTTTTAAGATTTCTTTGGAGGGCTTCCCTCTTAGGAAGAGAAAATGCCCCTTGGAGTGAGCTGGATGGAGAGAGGGTATGATGATGGCTGGGGCAGCTGCAGACAGTCTGACCTGGACTCTGCCATCAGAGTGTGACAGAAAAGATGAATCCGTTTTCTGTAACATGCAGTAATTTCATCTAAGCCCCCTGCATGGAAGGAAAAGGAAGAAGCTCTTTACTACACATCACTTCTTGGGTCCCACCAATCCATCTAGTCTTAGAATCCTCTGCTCTCCGACATACAGCCTCTCAACTAATCAGGCTAGGACTCTTCATAGATTCCCTCAAGGGCACAGGTCCAATTTTCAGATCTTTGTACAAGCGGGTTGCCCTTTTGGATGAACCACTTCTATACTAGCTGAAGTGTATTTATCTATCCATGAAGCTTCCTCCTGGCCATAGCCACTTTCTCTGAAACAGATGTTACATATACCTGTACATACCTGTATCAGCCAGGGTTCTCCAGAGAAACAGAACCAATAGATCTTTTTATTTTATTTAAATTTTTTATTGTTTAAAGTATTATATGTGTCTCCTTTTCCCCCCATTGACCTCTCCCCCAGCCTCTCCCAGCACACTCTCTCACCCCCCTACTGTCTTATTGGTTATGCTTATATGCATGCATGCAAGTCCAATTGATCTTATATATAGTGCAGTTAACAGTGACTGTAGACACAATACCACTTACAGAATGTCTCTGTTGTGGTAGGACTGAAATGTCTCCTGGCTGTTTTTGTTCTTTCCCTGAAACCTGTCATCTCCCAGAAGGATGGTATATAATACGTTAATATTTAATGTAAATAACACATACAAGTACTACTTCATCTGCCTGATCATGTTCCTAGAAGCATATTCCTAGAATTTTAGGCTGTGCTAACCATTGTAGATTTTGCCAAATTTTAGTCATTGAGTGAGTTGTGTTTAAACATCTGTTGACTGCAGATGTTAAGTAGTGTGAAATATTCTTTTAAGATACCAAAATGCAATTAAAATCACAATATTTTTCTTAGTAACACATCATGCTACATCAAAGGAAATTCAGGAAGGTAAAGCGCAATGAACAATGAGTGGTAATAATTCTCTAAAAGTCATCTGTGGCAAGGGAGAATTAACTTTTAACTAAATTATGTTAAATTACCAATGTCAATTGGCCCAGGCCTTGAAGAGAGCCTTTTTATTTTTCAAACTAGACAATGGTCAGGTGGAGTAAAATGCAGGAAAGGGCATTTTTTGGTTCAAAGGATAAAGATAATTGGATATCCAATTTTTCATTACTTTCGGCTGGGCCACTGGACCAGTCATTTAAAACACTGAAATGCCAACTCTCCTCTTGAATGTCACCATGGGGTGTCTTATTTATACCTGGGCTCAGGACTCAGAAGGTATGTGGAACACAGCCTGGACATGCCGCAACCTGGGTGACAAGCTCCACCCCAAGCAGTGGGAGAAACACATCTGCAACATGAGCAGAGGATTCCTCTTCTGTGTGTCCTAGTGTTTTGGCTGCTGGCGGGGAGGGGGGGGGGAAG
>NW_005365325.1:3386182-3411241 GCF_000412655.1 Myotis brandtii
GGGGGGGGGGAAGAGGGGGGGTAAGTAGGAGCATTATTGCAGTTTCCAGAGGAAGGAGTGAGCTACCCTTTAGTGTGAATTAAGCAGTAAAGAAAGGCCTCACAATTCAAAATAGCTCTCTCTCCTGACTAAAATTCCACTGCCCAAGCTTTTCTTTAGGTTTAAAATCTTGAAAGCTCCATAATGTTCCTGAGTAGAACAATAAAGCCATTAGTAGCCCGTGTCTCTCTTTAATTTTATTTTTCCATTTCAATTTCAGGTCTAATTTTATCTGCTTCCTAAAAATATGTTCCATATTTTTGCAAGGATTGGGCCTACATAGGCAACTGGTTCAAACATCTTAATTTGTTGACTAAGTCAGTTCAAAAATTAGTCACGATTCTTTTCTGGACAAAAATTAATTTGTCAAATTTGGAGACCCACTGTTTCTTCAATTCATCACTGATTGATTGAGCAGCTGTTATGTGCCAAGCCCTACCCTAGTTCCTGGGGCAACAGAGGCAAAGACCCATCATCTTTGCTTCTGGCACCTATCAGTCTGATGGGGACATAGACACACAACCAGACCATCATTATGTCGTATGGTAAGTGGGAGAGGAGGTAGGAACAGGGTGCTTTTGGGCTCAGAGCTATAACCAACCCCATCCTGTGTATTCATGACTATATCCTCGAGTTTCCAAATACATTGAAAAAGTATAACAAGGGGCTACTAAATGACTACAGAGTATTTATATAAAGTTCTACTGTGTGTCTGCTCCTGAGCCAGGTGTTTGGGGTTGAGAATGGATGTTGGAGAATAGAAGCTGGAAAGGAAGAAAACACTTTCTCAGTCACCAAAAAGTTCATTATTTCATTGCAGGCAACAAGATGGAAGTGTAGGGAATTATGAGAAATTAAGACATTCTACACATTTGTGAAGTGTAAGCATCAAGGTGTCTAGGCAAACAGTAAGTGGTGTGGGTGTTGAGAAAGGGGAAAGAGTGAGTTAGGGTGGAATAGTCTCAGCAAGATCCTTGGAGAAGAAATGGGCATGAGGTATACATGGAAGGACTGGTCCAGTTTACATTGGTAAAAGCAAAGGGCCCAAGCTACCTATGCAGTGGGGATAGCCAGGTCAAGTATACAGAGCTGGCAATGAGGGAAATGTTTTTGTTGTTGTGTGGGTGATACAGGAGTGGTGTAAGTGGCTTGTGCAATGAGGGACCAGAATAAAAGTCTGAAGTTGAGTTTTTTGCAGGGTCTTTTCTACTCACCTATTATCAAGGGCCTATTATCATGCACTGGGCTACATACTAGGATGCAGGAATAAACAAATTCTTTCCATCTTTTTAAAAATATATATTTTATTGATTTTTTACAGAGAGGAAGGGAGAGGGATAGAGAGTTAGAAACATTGATGAGAGAGAAACATCAATTCAGCTGCCTCCTGCACACCTCCTACTGGGGATGTGCCCGCAACCAAGGTACATGCCCTTGGCCAGAATTGAACCTGGGACCCTTCAGTCTGCAGGCCGACGCTCTATCAACTGAGCCAAACTGGTTAGGGCAATTCCTTCCATCTTGAATCTTACAATCTAGTCCTAAAAAAAGACTAAAGAGATTTCTTGGATCTTATAGTGTGCTGGTGTGTATGCCCCTTTCATTTCATCTTTCAAATCACGTCTACTGAATGAAATGTCCCTGATCTGTTTAGCCAAAATAATTTATAATGACAATTACAGTAGCTGACATTGTTAAGTAACCCCTAGACCAGTGTTGTGCTAAATACTTTGCATGTCTTATTCCCAATAATAGTTAACATTTAAGTGTTTAATGTACCAAGTACCATGTTATATTCTTTGCAAAGATTACATAATTTAACCCTTACAACAAAACCTTAGAAGTATGCACTATGAACATCTCCATTGTTTATATGAGAAAACAGAGGCTCTACAGCAGTGGTTCTCAACCTTCCTAATGCTGTGACCCTTTAATACAGTTCCTCATGTTGTGGTGACCCCCAACCATAAAATTATTTTCGTTGTTACTTCATAACTGTAATTTTGCTACTGTTATGAATCATAATGTAAATATCTGATATGCAGGATGTATTTTCATTGTTACAAATTGAACATAATTAAAGCATAGTGATTAATCACAAAAACAATATGTAATTATATATGTGTTTTCCGATGGTCTTAGGTGACTGACCCCTGTGAAAGGGTAGTTCGACCCCCAAAGGGGTCGTGACCCACAGGTTGAGAATCGCTGCTCTACAGGATTAAATACCCAAGGTCAACCTTAACTTCTGGGGGGAGAGAAAGGATGCTTTGAGAGTGGGATAACCAAAACTGCATGCCTCCTGATGTGATGGAGCATTTCAGCACACAGCACCATTTGATAAGTATGTTTGTCCAAAACCACTGAACATAATTAGAGTGAGATCTTTAGGTCTAACTTTTAGTTTACTGAGTATAGAAAAATGAAGGATGAGACAAATGACACTATAAAGAAGTAAAATAAAAATTGGGAATTTGGGAGTATAGGGACTGGAGAACAGCTGACCTGATTTCCTGACATGTCTAATAGAACTTGGTTTGGATTCAGTTCATTTAACATGTGGGTCTTGTTTGGTTCCTACTTTGAGTAAGCCAATTTTTTTAAAAAGGCATCCTATATAATACAGGGCTAATATGCAAATGATTGTCACACCCTCATGCCATCATGCCATAACGGCTCAGACACTCAACACTGGGGAGAGAGGAATGGGAACCAGCCAGGCACAAATGAGCTCACGAGAGAGGAATGGGGACCAGCACCTGCGGCTGCAGCCTGGGCAAAGCCAGCCCAGGTCCTGGGTTCCTGTGGCTGGCCAGAGGGAGGGAAGCCCGGGTCCCGGGTGCCTGCGACTGGCTGGAGGAGGGAATCCTGAGTCCCGGGTGCAGGGAAAGGCAGAGGCGGTTAGGGGCGATCAGGCCAGCTGGGGAGCAGTTAGGGGCAATCAGGCAGGCAGGCAGAGGAGTTAGGGGCATTCAGGCAAACAGGCAGGTGAGCGGTTAGGAGCCAGTGGTCCCGGATTGCGAGAGGCAGTCAGACATCCCCCGAGGGGTCCCGGATTGGAGAGAGTGCAGGCCGGGCTGAGGGACAACCCCCCCACCATGCACGAATTTCGTGCACCAGGCCTGTAGTTTTTAAATAAGAAGAAAAATTTGAATGCGGGTTGGTTATTGGAGGATACCAAGGAAATATTCCTAATTTTGGGGGTGTGATCATGGAACTGAAGTTATGAAATGAAATGCTAATATTTGTGAAGATATGTACAAGTGAGTTAGGAGGATATCACATACAATCTTGGATTTGCTTTAAATATTATCAATAATAACTACAATAGAAAGGGATAAATGATTCAAGAACTGCAAATGTTTGCTAATTGTTGAAGTTGAGTGATGGATATATGGAGGATCATTGCATTAATTTCTCAATGCTTCTTTGTGAAATTTTTAGCAATAAAATTTTATTTTTAAAAATGCATGGCTTAAACAGTCTGTTGGGCTAAAAATCAATCCTCATGTACCACAGAGCCCTATTTTTGCCTATAGCAGGTGTTCAATAAGTACCTGGTTAGTTATTGGAGTCAGAGCATGGAAAAGAGCCCCAGCAGGAGGGAAAGATGCCTTTGTGCTGCTAGACATACAATCAGAAGCATGGGCTCCAGGCCCGAAACCCCCGTTCTCTTCCAGAATGCTGGAGTTGCTTTTTTTTATAAAAGAGTCTCCTTTTCTCTTTGCCTGCAAGGCTGCCCTTGATGTTAACTTTGATCAAAATTCACATAACATTGTAAATGTGGGTCTTTGCAGTGTGGGTCACCTTATGTGTCTGGCATGCTTGATTATGGAAAGCTTTGGATGCAGGCTGGGACTTCAGCCTTGTCTCTGAGGGTAGCAAACAGCAGCTACAACTTAAACATGGACATGATGAAATCAGTGCATTGTGATCAATTCCAGCTTCTCTGCTCAGGGCACCTCCTAATCTATCGTTCCCAATGGCATTTCTCTTGTGCTGGGGTAAAAACACCCCAACATTGTGACTGCAGAGGAGTGGGGGCTACAACAGGCAGAAAGACACTTAGACTAATCTACCATTTTGAACATGACCAGGCTATTTTTCCCTATCAAATCTGCAGGGAATAACAAAAATGATGTCAGCAAATATCCTCCCAGAAACTGACTTATTAGATCAAATATGAAATTACTGATACTTTTCCAGGGGAAAACAAGACAGAAAACTCTGCATACAGCCTGTTTATAATAAACTATTTGTTTCTCCACTCCAGAAGCTGGCGATTGAACTCCCAGAAATGAACTGGCACCAGTTCCCATGAATGAAATGACTATGAATCACTTCATTCTTTAAAATTAAACAAAGATGTGACTTAACAGGTGATGAGTTGGGTGGATGCACAACATTTCCACAAACACTCAGGCACAAAACGTGCTTATAGCATTGGTACGGTTCAGAACCCTTTCAACATTCCTGCATCTGAGTCTTATGACTGAGAAGAAATTGAGCATATCTGTTTAAACATGCTTAACAAATTATTTTTGTGGAAGTCCATCTTTCAGTGTTTCTGATGAGGTGATGTATAGTTTTTACAGCATAGCATGTCTCGTGTAGCCAGGGCATCCTATTAGAAACAAGTTTCTGCTTTTACATAGTTCCTTCACCAACTTGAGAAATTGAGGGAGAGAGTACAAGAATTACCAGTCACTTCCTGACTCCGGGGGAGCATTATGCTGAGTGAAATAACTGGCCACTCAGAGAAAAAAAAAAGTACCATATGATTTCACTCATATGTAGAATGTAATGAACAAAATAAACTAACAAACAAAATAGGAACAGACTCATAGATAGAGAACAGACTGACAGTTATCAGAGAGAAGGGGGATTACAGGGTTGAGTTTAAAAGGCAAAGGGATTAAGCAAAAAGAAAACCCCAAAACTCATAGGTGCAGATAGCAGTACGGTGATTACCAGAGGGACAGGGGGTGGGGTTAGCTGAAGGAGGGCTATCGAGGTGATAAATGGTGATGGAAGGAGTCTTGACTTGGGGTGGTGAATACACAGTACAATGTATAGATAATGAGTTATAGAACTATACACCTGAAACCTATAAAATTTTATTACTAGTAACCAATGTCACCCGAATAAGCTGGATAAAGAAGAAATAAGAGAAAAAGGAATAAGAGGGTGTGATGTGAAGGTGGAAGGTAGGTGAGCAACTGCTCACACAGGACCTTATACACCATGATCAATAAATATACTAATCAATAAACTATGCATTTATATAAATATTGTTATTACTTGTATTTGAATAAACAGTTATAACAGAGAGAAAGGCATACGTATGCACAAGTATATAATATAGAATGTTACCTAGTTACCTGGGTCTTTGAAAAGAAGGGTTTCCAGGTGGAAGAAAACAGTTTTTTCAAAGTTATGGAGATGAGAAAGACTATGGTGTTTTCTGGAAAGAGTTAAGGGGAAGATCAAGAGAAAAAGTGAAATTGTAAACTTAAATTTTAAAATGACAGGGTGAATGAACTTTACCTGTTATGCAACAAGGAACCATCAAAGATTTTCAGCAGGGAAGGAGCAGAATCAGAACTTTACTTAGAATGATCCATCAAGTGGTAGGCAACGGCCGAGGAGAGAAAGTGGATATTAACGTTTGAATTTCCTGTTGTGGCCAAAGGCAGGTTGTGCTAGATTCTTCATGTGAGGATAAAAACTTTCATGAGAAAAATTATTCAGCAGGTAAATGGGACAAAGCTGTTGCCAACATGAAGTAAGGGAACGTTAAGAATGGGGGGTACTGGGGGGGTGGGGAGGATGTGGTTATGAAGAGCCAGAATCTGAAAGCCAATGAGAATGAGAGGGCGAGTTGGTGACCTCTCCACCAACAACATCTATATTGCCCTTTGGAGAACTGCCCCCACCTCGGATCACTGCAGCTCCTGGTTTTAGTAATTGGCTCAGGAACATGCAGGTAACCCTACTTGGTTCATAAGAAACAAGGAGACATTTGCTGGGAAAGAAGCTTCTTTATGGTTCCCTAGGAGCTACCAGAGGCGATGATCTTTCTCCCTCTGGAGAGAGTGAGTAGGATAAGGATATGAAGGCTGAAATGGTGCACTCTTTTGCTATAGGATGAGGAACCAGAATGAGAATGAGCCTGTCACAGGGGAGCAGAGGCAAATGAATCACAAAGAAGCAGGTCTAGCACCTAATGACACTGAGAATCTCTATAGTCCAGTCACGAGCCAACAAATCACCCCCTTTCCATATAGGCCACTGTGTGCAGGGATTTCGGTAGCTTGCCACCATCACAATAGGGCTAAACAATATAGGAAAGGCAGACAAAAATGAGTTCACTTAAAAAAATTTTAAATTACAGTTTATATTCAATACTAGAGTCCCGATGCATGAAATTCGTGCAAGGGGCTCTGAGGGCCGAGGCAGCAGTCCCGGCCCTTGCAGCAGCAGTCCTGCCTGCCACCTTGGCCCTCACAGTCCTGGCTTCATTCAGAAGGTCATCCAGAATGTCGTCCAGTCAAATTAGCATATTACACTTTTATTATTATAGATTATTTGATACTAGTGACCGATGCATGAAATTCGTGCACATTAAAAGGGAATTAATTAGAAGAAATATTTTAATATTTCTATTTGTCCTTTATAATAGAAATGTCTGGCCAGTCCCAGCCCCATTGGGCAACACCAAGACCCAGCTGGCACCACCCCCATCAAGCCCCGCCGGGCAGGGGACGCAGCCTCACTTCCCAGTGCCAAGGTTGGGGGCATGGCCTCAGGTTCCCCAGCCCGGCTTCGGGGCCAGGGTCACAGCCTCAGGTCCCCCGGCCCTGGCGCTGAGGCAGGGGGTGCAGCCTCAGTTCCTTCCCCTCCCCGCCCCAGGGCTTCCTAGGGTCCGCAGGAAGGATCTCCATCATCAGCGCACTCAGCACCCATTACCTTGAATTGGTGTCATCTGGGTAGGCCCTGGGGTGGGGGGCACGGCCTCAGGGCCCAGCACCATGCAGCCTCAAGTTCCTGCTGATCGGTCGTTACAGCATCATGGCATGATGACCATTTGCATATTAGCCTTTTATTATTAAGATTGGTTTCAGGAGTACAGCATAGTGGTTAGATAACCGTATACTTTACAAAGTGTTCCCTTAGATATTTACAGTACCAACTGGCACCATACACAGTCATTACAATATTATTGACTATAATTCTTATGCTTACTTCACACCCCCAGGTAGTAACTATTTTGTAACTATCAATCTATACTTCTCAATTCCTTCACCCTTCTCACCTATTCCCCCCAATCTCTCTCCCTCCCTGCCCTCTGGCAACCATCATGAGTTCATTTTTTTAAAATAGAAAATTAATAAGAAATTATCTTTGGGCAGGATTAATTTTATCTCAACTATATGATCATATGAGAATTGGCTTTATAATAAAAAGTAGATTATAGTCCATAAGTGGTTCAGAAGCACATGGTATTAAAACCAAAGATCCCAGTTAGAGCCATGTGCTGCTGCTGCTTTTCTTTTCTTTTTTCTTTTTTTTTTTTAGAATTGTTGCTTGCAATAATATATACATATTATTGCCAAAAATTTAAATTAAAAAATTTAAAGAAACAGATTTAAAAATCACTGGTAATTGCTATTAACATTTAGGGGTCTATACAGCCATTTTTTTCACAAACACAAATGTATTTTTACAAAATTAGGAGACTAATGCATATACTGAATTATAACCTGTTTTTGCACATAATGATATGTATCAGACTTATTTCCATGTCAATACATGAACATTTATATCATCTTACTAGCTGTTTCACGTTTTACATGTTTTTTTGTTTGTTTGTTTTAAATATATTTTATTGATTTTTTACAAAGAGGAAGGTAGAGGGATAGAGAGTTAGAAACATCGATGAGAGAGAAACATCGATCAGCTGCCTCCTGCACACTCCCCTCTGGGGATGTGCCCGCAACCAAGGCACATGCCCTTGACCGAAATCGAACCCGGGACCCTTGAGTCCGCAGGCTGAAGCTCTATCCACTGAACCAAACCGGTTAGGGCCACATTTTGCATGTTTTTGCAAAGAATATCCTTAGGATGATAAAGGGAAATAATTTAAAGTCAAAGTACACACTCAGATCCTGCCTCTGCCCCTCACCTGTCAAACATTCTCTGGTTCCTCACTTCTGTTTTGCAGTTTAAATGAAAGGATGCCTCTGCCGTCCATATTACAATGCCTGGCATAGGATAAACTTGATCCTAAGAGTTACTACTATCACTTTTAAATTATTAATAGACTATGTGCTGCAGGTGCCAAAGTGAAGAGCTATAAAAGATATATATTAGATATAGATATAAAATAGAATTACACCCTATCTATACACAATAGAACTAAATCAAAAAGAGAAGTAATAAGAAATAATCAAAATTATCATATTCCTTCATTACTAATTTGAAGGTCAATAATTTTTACAGCATGATTGATATAAAATTTGAGCAATGAGATCATTGAAACAACCGAGCCCTTAAGCCCCCTATTTCATTCCTTCCCACTTTCCACAAATTAAGATAAACAGGAACATAAAAATGGAGTTTATGTGTTGGGGTCCAGCCCCATAAGGTCCAGGGGTTCCCAAAGGTGTGGTTGGAGTCGGCGAAGAAGGAATGGCACAGAGGCAGCGTTCAGGTGATCATCATAGCTAGGTTCTCTTGCCTGGTTCTAGCCAGGATCTCCAGTCAGGTTCTGTGTTTTATTGTCTTGTTACATCTATATTTATACTAGTTGATTTTAATCCTATCAATTTCTATTCCAAAGGTTAGGGCATTTCTTATCTCCATTCCAGGGAGTAAAGATTATGTAGCTTAAGTGTGATTGTTCCTAGTTAAAGTGATTAACTACCCGCCTGGCACTTAGTTAAGGGGTTTTATTCCCTCCCTAACTTCAGGGAAAAATCCCTACCTGGGGAAACAACCTTTCTCAGAGAGGTGACCTTGGTTAAAACACATAGCGCCAAGAAGGGGAGCAAACATATTAAGAACAGTATGCCATATACGCCAGGTCCCTTGAAACATATGCTGTGCAGATGTTTCTTCCCTGCAGCGACTGTGTCAAGCAGCAAGGATGGACCGGCTTCCGGCATTTATGGTCTTTATGAAAAAAGTGATTTTCTCTGTGTCCTCAGGCGAAAAGCCTCCAGTTGATACAGGCTCTGTCTGCACTGCAGGCAAAACTGCACGTTCTTCTTTTTTAATTGTGTGTTTTTAAAATGCCATTTGGCACCGACCCTAGAAAGCTTAAAAATTAGCTTTTGAAAAAAAAAATCACCCAAAATGTTGCCTTGCATGTGGAGGCAAGCAAATTCAATTCTTAAGTACATGATCCTTAAGAAGAGTCTTTAAGTCCGTATTCCAACAATTGCATTTTTAAAATCACATATTGACTTGCCTTGCTTTTTAAATGCTAGTCTCTCTATATTTTCTTCTTCTTTTAGTAAAGGATATTTAGAAAATTATGCAAGTATATCTTGCATTAAGAAACCTAGTAAATGAAATTTTCTATTTGCATCATAGAAAAATTAGGGAGTCGTTATGTACTCTTTGAAAAGACTCTGAAAATAATTCAAAGTAAAACGTCTTTAAATAGAGGACTTGCCAACGAAATTTAAGACATGATTTAAATTTAATACAACTTTTCTGAAACTCATCTACTATGCACAGTAATACAACAATGTACATGAAAGAATTGTTAATATATCCTCCATTATACTCTCAGCAGTATTATTTATATCTGTAAATATTTTGATCTAGAAAGAGATGCCAGCATCTGTAGCACAAATGATGTTGGTGATACAAAGAAATGATCATATCCAATGCATATTGGCAAATGGTAATAATAGTAGTCATTTGTTTAATGTGAGACCTTACAAGACAGGGACTATGTCTTATCCATATGTGTATTAATGTTCTTTTTCCTATAACATGTTGAGTATTTGCATTCTAAAACTGACATCTTGTGAATTATTCAATACATAATTGGGTTAACTAGATGGATTTAAAAAATACTAGTAAAGTGAGAGCCCTACCACACCCTTTAATATTTAAAAATTAATTCCACCTGGATCAAAGATTTAAACAGAAATAATTATAGACTTCCATTTCAACAACATGAGAAACTAGGTCCTTAGAGATACCTTCAAGCTACAAAACACCTAAACATTTGAATTAAATTGTTAAAATATATTTTAATGCATGGAGGAGCTGTCAGGAAATTAAAGGGGATTTTTGAAATCCTTGAGGCCAGAATCAACAGTAAAAACAAAACAAAAACAAAGTAGTACTGAAATTGCTATTCCTGTAGCCCAAAGTCTTGGGTTTTTGGGCCACACATGAGGTGAATTTGGAAGAGAACAAAGCAGAATGAGAAAGTAAAGCAGAAATTCTAGAATCAGGAAGGGATTCCACACACCAAATGTTGACATCCTCATTAGATGAGAAATGAACTCGCAACAAGAAGGAAGCATTGGCCTGTCTCAGACTTGACTCTAGATTGAGTTGCGGGGGAAAGGGGGGTAGGATACTTCACCCCAAATTCCTAACCACAGGCGCCCAGTCACATTAGTTGGGGCATGAAATTAATATTACTTGTGTACCTTTCCCCTCAAAACAACCTCTAGGCAAATATTTAGTTCAAAATCATAAAAATAATTCTTGGATTACTTAACAAATTGTATTTAAATCACAGCCAGGAGAATAATAATGATATGGAGGAAAAAATAAAATTGTGTTCCTACCTCACACTGTACACAAAAATATCAATTCTCAAACGATTGATGACATTTGAGAAAGGCAAATTTTTAAAACCTTTAGTAAAAAAAATATAGAAGAATACATTTGTAAACTTGGGAAAGTAGCAAAGGATTTCTTAAACAACATATAAAATGTGTAAATTAAAAAATAATATATTGATAAATTTGATCTTTAAAATGAAGAACTTATCAAAAATATCATAAAGAAGAAAAATGACAATCCCTAAAACAAAAATTATGATAAGCTTGGAAGGGAGCCTTCCAACAACTACACAATAACCCATCAGTCAATAGATTTTACTAATATCACATTAACATTAATATCAGTATCTAAAGCTCTCTGCACCAACCCTTATCTGCTCACCCAAGAATTTCAATCCCTTGCAAAACTCCCACACCAATAATGTAATTCTGGTGGCTACCAAGGAGGTATGGAATCACTCATTCCACAGTTCCACAGGCTGTCACTTAATTGATGCAGGCTCTGTCAATGTTATTATTAGAATTTAAATTTACTAAAGGCCCAGTGCACGAAATTCATGCACTGGGGGGTTGGGGGTCTCTCGGCCCAGTCAGCCCCCTCTCATAGTCCAGGGGCCCTCAGGGGATGTCCTACTGATGGCTTAGGCCCACTCCACAGCAGTCTGGTCGCAGAGGCTCATAGCAAGCACCGTGTGTGTGTGTGTGTGTGTGTGTGTGTGTGTGTGTGTGTGTGTGTGCGTGTGTCCCCGCTGGGGGCCTGCCCCCAGCTGCGCAGCAGAGGCTCCGAGCAGGCACCCCTCTGTGTTGATTTCTCAGGCTCCGGCCTGTACCCAGCCCCTCCTCCTGAGCTGGTCGTGACCTTTATGGAGTCCCGACCTCATTTGCATATTACTTCTTTTTAGATAGATAGATAGATAGATAGATAGATAGATATAATGTGGTGAGCACTAAGTCCCTAACATATATCATTTAATTCTATGAGATACTCCATGTAGTCTTTAACTCTGAAATATATCAACATACATAGTAATTTATATACGTGTGTGTATGTATTTTTCAAACTACAGCTTAGGGTAACTAATTATCCTAGCTAATTACCTTAATCAAAACTACTTTAGGATAATTAATTAATATTCAAAAGGTTCTAATCAGGAAAGCACACTCTAAGGATGGCTAGATAGCTGTTGGAGGACCCCATTGGAATCATACATTTCAGAGGCAATTACTGCAAAACTACTTTAGTCTTTTATCATGATCTCTGGTCAATACCCAAGGTTTACTAACTAGCATAACAAATGTTAGAAATCATTTTTCAGTGGTGAAATGAGGAGGGTTCCAGATGCTGGATTGGCTAAAATAGAAAATAGAAGTCTAGTAACCCAATAGCCCAATTGCTTCAAAAAGAAATCTTTAGGTTCAGGGTTCTGAAGAAAGGATGGTGATACCTGGCTCCTACTGGAAATTTAAGCAGAATTCTACCTGTAATAATTACCATAGTCACCTAAAGAGAATCACAGAGAGCTGACTTTGTTACACTTTCAGAATGGATTGTATGACTGTTTTGTGCCTACTTGTCTGTGGCAGAATTTGGCCTAAGACTGTTTTCCTTACAAAGTAGAAGCTGGTAGAGAGATTTTGAAGGAGAAAACCGACAGCTCTCATCTGCTTGTTACCATTACAGGATACCTACTCTCTTCCAAAAAGAACCTAATAATTTGTGGATCTAATATTTGTGAGTATGCAGATAGGCTTGGGTCTATTTGCCACAAGTAGGTATGATTATCTCATTTTAATAAGGTTTGAGATATTAAGTCACTTCACCAAGTTCTCAAAATTAGTAAGTGATGGAACTGTGATTGGAAAGGCAGGTTGTGTTTGATTCCACAATCTTTATGTCAGTTGCTTAAAAATGATATAATTATGAAATTCTGCCTCTCGTTATTGAACTTAGGGTCATCTGTTACACTCTAGACTTTGGGGATACACCTTGGCTCTCAATCCATGGGAGAGTTGCATGCACATTCTTTTTGAGGCTTACCATTCAAGAATCCACACTCATCCTGTGAAGCCTTCCACATTACCACTCCCTGGGCTTTGGGCTTTCTCTGGCATGTTTTTGGGTGTGCGGGTGGTTCTGGGCAGCAGATATGGATGTCTTTTTCAGCAGTAGCTTCCTCAGAAAGGAAGATGCAGGGCTCCCTGCCATCCTACTACTTCCCTAAGACACTGTTCTCAGAAGGATTCTGAATGGAATCCTGCAGGAAGAAAATTATAGGAAGGAAACAAGTTGCTAATCTTATTAAAACAGTCCGATTGTTTGAACTCAGATGCTTGACGGCTTATGAATGTGCACTGATCAGTTTACAGCCCAGTTAATCCAATCCACATAATGTTCTGCCTAAAAAAGAGACTGCTCAGCCCCTCTCTGGTGGCAGCCGGCTGGGAGCTTTCCGGTGAAAGCAGTCAGTGAGATGGCCAGGCCAGTGGTCTTCAGCGCTTCATCCCTGCTGTGTCGGATGGCTGGCTTCTCCTTATGTTTGGATATTTGTACCTTTAGAGCCACGCCCAGATGACACTGCCTTTCTGTTAACTCCAGGGCTTCATAGCTAACTGACATTCCACTCTCCATACTTAAGCCTTTGAGGTCACCTGTACAAATGGCCCCAAAGCTCCCTGATTGGTGCTTGGTGTCAAAGGGAAGAACTCACTTACTTTGGTAATAAGAATAAATAATAATAATCTTACCTAATAATAGACAAACATGTAAATTGACCATCCCTCCACTAAGCTCACCAGCCAATCAGGAGAGTGTGCAAATTAATCCAACAAAGATGGCGGTTAATTTGCATATGTAGGCGCAAAGCAGTGGAGCAAAGACAGAAGGCTCCAGGCCGGAGCAGCCATGATGGAAGGCTCCGGGCCGGAGAAAAGGCCTGGGTCCCGGGTGCCGGAGGAAAACCGGTGCCGGCAGCCAGGGGAAGGGAAGGCCAATTGCATGAATCTCTTCGTGCAGCAGGCCTCTAGTAATAATAATAACAATAATAATAATAAAGCAACCATTTCCTGAGTGCTTATTATAAGCCAGCTACTAAGTTAAATTTAAGTTAAATGTTTTACTATATTATTCTAGAACAGCAGTTCTCAACCTGTGGGTCTCGACCACTTTGGCAGTCGAATGACCCTTTCACAGGGGTCACCTAAGACCATCCTGCATATCAGATATTACAATTCATAACAGTAGCAACATTACAGTTATGAAGTAGCAACGAAAATAATTTTATGGTTGGGTCACAACATGAGGAATTGTATTTAAAGGTCCAGAAGGTTGAGAACCACTGTTCTAGAAGATCGCACAACAGCCCTTTGATAGGGTTATTATAATTATTATTATTATCATCCTGATTTTAAGAATAAGGAAACTGAGGCTTAGAAAGTTTAAATGACTTGTTGGAGCCAGAAAGTAATCTGTGTCTTATTGACATTTACCCCTTCTCTTAACCACTATTCCTGCAAGCAGTTGACCCACAGTATATTTTGATAGCAGTCACTCTGATTGAATGTGTTTGCCATTTCTTCTGAAGAAATAAATAGTGCTCTACCTCAATATGCTAAAAAGGGCAGAGTATGTGGACTCAGGGGACAGGAAATCAATCCTGAGTCTATTATTGGAAAGCCATCTGATCTTGAACAGATTGCTTTCCCATAGTCTGGTCTCCCTCTCTGTAAGATGGAAATGATATAAACATCACCCATCCAGTGTGAATCAAATAAAGTAACAGCTCCATAATGATCAGTTCTCTCCCTTCCCCACATCACTTAGCTTATTAGTGGCTATGCTGGGATCCAGATCTTCTAACTACAGCCCTCTATGCTTTCTAGTTGACGGGAATATGTTGATTCTCCAGTTATTGTAATTTGCTAGACCAATGTCTTTGGCTCTTGTCTAGTTTGATACGTTGGAGAAATCATAGGCTTACTGACAGCTGAAAGCCTACTACTCAGTGACAAAGCAGGAGGAAAACTAAAACACAGGCACAGGGACAAGAAGCAGAGGCCACTTAGCACTGGGACAAATCCCTCAAGAAGTCCTGAAAGCATAGCTCACAAAACTGTATTTATTTAAAAATGCAGATAATGGTGTAATAGGTTTTCGAAAGCTGTCCACTATACATGCTCAAAATTTAAAATAAAAAAATGCACTTCCTAGTAAGACACACCTACTGTCTGGCACCTCAATCATTCAGAAAAATCTTCCAAAGCCTCTCTATCCATTTTTTCAATAATTATCAAGGCACGACAATCATCTGCCAAACACTAAAACTTTAGGCAGGGGGACTAGGAAAATCCTAGGGAAGTGACTTCTTGATTAAAGACTTGGAAGAAATGAGGAAGCTTGCTCTTTCAATGTTTGGGTAGCATAATTTTAGGACGAAGGAAAGGAAACATCACAAACTGGGAGCATTGCTGGCTTGTTTGAAGATCGGCAAGACCAGTGGAGCAGGGATACAATTAGAATGGTAATAGTGAGGGAAATAGATCAGATAGGTAGGGTTTTGTAGGTCACGCCAAGAACTTTGGCTTTTATTCGGCATTAGGTAATCTGAATATTTACAAGATCACTCTGGCTGCTTATTGAGAATAGACTACCAAGGGGCAAGGGCAAAGGAGGAGACACCAATTAAGATGCTAGTTTAGTCATTCAGGCAAGAAGTGATGATGCTTGGCCCAGAGTGTGGGCAGTGGGAGTAAGGAGAAAGAGTTGGAATATACTAGTATACATATACTGGTACTGACAGGATTGATGACAGACTGGATCCGTGATCTGAGTGAAACAGATGAGTCAAGGATAACACCGAAGTGTTTTGCCAAAGCAACGAAAGAATGGTGGGATGATGTCAAGACAAATCCCAAAGCTCTGAGGTATGGGAGGCAGCCCCCTTTCACCAACTCCTGCTCTTCACTCCTTATGTTTCTTTTGCTCGGACCCATTCTCAGTTCTCTGGACTCATCGATGCTCTCTCTTGCCTGAAGGTCTCCACGCATGGCATTCCCTTTCTGCAACACTTCTTAGCCCTGAAAGAGGAGACTTATCCTCAGCATGTGATTGGTAGAGTACAGGCAATAAACGATTAAACAAGTACCTAATGATTTCAGGTAACTGAGGTTTTCCTCTAGGATATTATGGTCCTGGATAGAAGTCTGGCCAAGGCTGAGAGGGAAGGCAGCAGGTGAAGAGATCGAAGTAGTTCCAAGGGTATTGATACCACAATCACGGAATGATCTGGGTGGATTGAGGTGAAGTAGACACTAGAGTGCTGTGTTCAGGTCCCCTTATCAGGGTCAAAGGGCCCTCAGCTCTTGGGAATATTGGCTGAGTCCCCCACTGGAAATTGTCTCAGCCACAGTGAACCAAATCATCTAAGGTGATGCTCTCTTTCAATGAGCAGTCTGTCCAATGATGAGAGGATACATGGTTCCTGTGACTCAATTTGGGACAGCTATGAGCTCTCCATAGGTGGCTGAGGCTGACCACCTTGTGGGTCAGCTTTTCCCTCTGGCCCCCACCCTCACCCCCACCTTCCTCATTTCCTTACAAGAGTATGTCCTGATACACATCTTTCCAAAGGACAGCTCCACTGTGGGCTTCAGCAAGTCGATTCCTCTGTGTATCTCAGGGGCTCAGGGAGCCATGTGGGCTGTAAGAGGTGAGACAGCTGTGAGGCTGAGGCCATGACCATTGGAAAGGTTCATTAGAGAAACTATGAAGTATAATTTCATAGAAGATTACTCTATCTGGAGGCTAACAGATGGCTCTGGAACCAGATTCGGGACTCTAATTCAACAGAGAGATTCTGCTGATGTCACCAGCACTTGAGCTGTGTGTTCCAGTGTGGGCTTTTCAAGGGTTTTGGTTGCCTATTTTTCCCCCCTTCCACAAGCAGCCATAGAGCCTCGAGAGTTAATTCAGCCTTGTAGTCACTCCAAGGCCATCTGTTGTTCAAATTAAAATACATATTTTTAACTTTAACCTTTCAATCTCTAAAGTTTTAAACCTTTGCAATAGAAACAGTCACTTTGCAACAGCTTTTCAGCTTCCTGATTCAATGACATCAATGAAAGGGTAATGTCAGTTTCAGGGACGTCAGTAAGAAACGTTGGCAGGGCTGACATCGCTAGAGGGACATGGAGAATTTACCCGGCTATTTTCTGTCCTTGCATGACATGGTAACGTGCTATGCTCTTGTTAGCTGAGTTAATCAAAACTCTGAATAGATTTCATGAAGGATAATGTAAGAATTCACATTTATTCTGAAACATCAATAAATAAAGAAGGATCTAGAAAAAAAATACAGCAGAGTTTAGGCTCCTTTGCTGGCTCTATTAATCTGCTGGCATATTCTAGGGTAGAAGCCAGAACAAAATGTAATCAAAATATTAATGTCTTTGTGAATATTTTTTCTTATTTAAAAAAAATCATGCATCATGCATTATTATAGAAAATATGGAAAATCTAGAAAATTACAAGATACTAACAATCCTGCTGTCTAGACATTTTTGTGTTTCATGTTCATATTTCAAAAGGTAATTTAAATACCTAGTGAATGCAGAGATAGGAGAGGGTCATTAAACCTGTGATGTGTCGTCTGTGATATTTAAAGATGCAATTGCTCAATATATGTGATCAGTTGGAAATAGATTCATCATCATTGTTTAAATAATTGGGTCGAATTATTTTTTCAACCATACTGCCATAGACATTTGGAGTAGGTATAATAGTTAAGATTTAAAGGGCGTCCCCCCCAAATGTATACACACTTTGAATAATTATAAAGGCAGTATTTATTTTATGAATATATAAAAAATAAAGATGCTATTGCTAAACCCTAAATAAAAGGGTTATATATCTCAAACCTATTTTATCTTATTTCTTCCCACCAAAATTCATGATTTTTATGCCAGTCAATGCATCTTACCTGTGACAAATGTATACATTTGCTAAAACTATTTGAAACTACACCAATTAAAATGATGTATTACCATTCTCAGTTCAATTTAATTCAACAGTTTATGATAGGTGCTATGTAATGTGCTGGGAAATATAAAGATGAGGTGGGATAAGGAAGTACAAATGTGAAGACCACACAGTTCCTGATTCTAGAAGCTCATATTTTTCATTCATGGAACAAACATTTATTGAGCACCTACTTTATGCCAGACATTGCCCTAAGCATTGGCAATATAGAAAAGAACAATGCAGACAAGGTTCCTACCTTCATGGGTCTTTCTCCTATTGGAATAGACCAAAAAACAAAACCCATAAATACACAAAATTATTTCAGATAGTATATATTAATCATGTTTTTTATTTTTTGTATCTTACGAATTTTTTCTTTTAATTTCTTTTTAATTTTAAAAATGTATTTATTTATTTTTGTTATGTATAATTGACATATATAGTACTATATTCGTTTCAGGTGTAGTGATTCTATATTTGTATATACAGTTGACCCTGGAACAATCCGGGTTTGAACTGTACAAGTTTTTTTTTGTGTGTGTTTTTTTAATGAATACAGTAAGTGTATTTTCTCTTCCTTGTGATTTTCTTAATAACATTTTCTGATCTCTAGCTTACTTTATAGTAAGAATACAGTATATGATACGTATAACATACAAAATATGTGTTAATTGACTGTTTATGGTATTGGTAAGGCTTCCTTCCAGTCAATAGCAGGCTATTAGTAGTTAAGTTTTGGGGGAGTCAAAACTTATATGTGGGTTTTCTTTTTATTTCCTGGGGACAAGTCACACATACCTCATAAGAAAAAGGTTCCTGGGACTCCCCCTCAAGTCCCTCCTTTGCTTTCTTAGAAGATTCATTTGGATGCCAAAATAGTGACATCAGCATGGAATGTTACCTGACACTAAGAGGGTGTCACAAATTTGACTTGAACTCTCTAGCAACCAATATGAAAACGGAAAATTAGCCATTTACACAGTTCACGGGGTGGTAAGATAAAACCCAAGCAGTTATTCAGAAGCTCACATGCTACTGATACTGAGATAGGAAAGAAATGTCCCCTGAGTGTCTCTTAGAGAGAAGACTGATATGCAACAAACAACATCCTTAGGGGCTGAAACAAGTCCCACAGGAATTTTCTCATCCCATTTTTCATGGAGGCCTGTTATTTCAGAGAACAGTCACAAAAATAGTTCTGCCAGAGTCTAGTGGTCCAATGAGAAGCAGAGTCCCACGGAGTGCATGGTAGGGATAATGAATGCTATTGGCGTTCAAAGGAGAGCGACCTTGCTGAGGGTCACTGGTCAGGAAAGTCCTTGGGGCAGCAGCTGGAGCTCTCAGAGAGGTAGGATTTAGATTCTTGCTTGGCACATACCGGACACTCAGGAAATATTTATTGCATGAATGACTGAGTAAAGAGGGGAAAATATAGGCATTTCATGGCCAACAGGAGAGAGGGTATTCTGAGGGGCAATCTGGCTGGAGGATATTAATCAGGACTTTCTTGGTGGCACATGATAAAGAAAACAACAACTAAGTTGACCTTGTTTGGCAAAAATGGAGATGTATTGAGAGCATATTGGAGTATTCCATTAATTAAGAGAGAGTGGGACATTAAACATAGGGAAGGCAGGCCGAAGGTGAGCCTCTGTGATGGATGTGAGACGAGCTTCCCAGATCTCTTTCCAAGAAGGAAGTGTTGTACCAGATGTTGGCCCTAAGGTCAGTCGACAGCCTGAGGCCATCTGTTACTTCAGGGTTTGCTTCAGCTACAGAGGGTTGCCTCACTAAAGAATATGCCCTTCCCTGGGCAGCCCATATCCAGCGACTGGTCACTGGGGAAGTGTAAAGGCCAGGTCACCTCAGCCCATGCAGGGTGATTCATAGGTCACGTATGATACAGAGCTCTCTGAGCATCAGCCAAGGCTTTGTTAGACCTGCGTGGCCATTCAGTTTCTCCTACTACCCAATCCTACTTCCTCACCTCCTTTCCCTGAGTGTTGTTCCCTAATAAATGTCCTGGACCCCAAAGACCATCTCAGAATCTGACTCCACAGAACCCAACGTTTAACAACATAGAACCATGGGCTCAAATGCCACCGGGAGACTCTCTCTGTTGCTTATCTCTCCTCTCTGCATTTTTGCTTCTGCCACTTCCACTCCAAATACTAGAAACTTGATCATGAAAAGCTTTTCATTGTTTTTATAACAGAAATGGACAGGTTATTATTGTCTAGTTTCTAATTTTTTAAAAAATGTTTTAAATCTCAGGAAAGGGCAATGAAGAGCCCAGCTAGGGTCAGAGGTCCACCTCGAGCAAATCAGTGCTGGCCTGGAGGTCAAAGCCATTCTAATTGTCCAGACTAGGGTCAAAACTGTTGCTCAGGAATAAGATCATATAAAAACAAACATGGCAGCCCTCTCAGAGCCGTGGGGTTTTGGAGAGGATTGCTGAGCCAAATAAATATGATATCGTCTCCATTTTGGAGAGTAATAGCAATGGCCTTTGGAAAATGTATTGGGGAATTTAAATCTCAGATATAAGAAATAAGACATCTTTATTGGTTTTCAAATAAACATTTAAAGCAACAGGATTCATTTTCAAGCGAAACTTAACTTGAGAACACCACCGTAAAAGGTAGATAACAATAGAGCTGCTAATTTGAGAGGAAACAAGGGTCCAAAATTCAGTTTCTTGATATAATTCCATTTCCCAGCAACCAATGAGTCACCTCCTTTATTCATTCACTCATTTTACAAATATTTACTGGAAACTCATTCTGCCCCAGGCATTGTGCTAGACACTGGAAAGACAATGGCTGAATAAAAGTAAACACAGTATCTGTTTCTGGTGAATACTGTGTGTGGTCCTTAGAATGCAGTTTGAAGCCCACTACTCTGGGGAAATTTTGTGGAAGTAGCACGATGGAGAATAAGGGATGAAGATAGAAGAGTGACATAATCAAGATGCTTTAGAAATACTGGCTTGGTGATTTTATGTATGGTCAACTTGACTTGGTGAAGGCTGGCATATTGATTAATTGGGAGACTAGTGCAATAGCCAAGACATAAAATACTGGGTTTAAACTAGAGGAAATGAAAAAGAACCATGAATACAAGAAATATAATGGAAGAAAAATTGGTGAGTCTTGGTGACAACCTCTTCATGAATCTGTCTAGTGTCTATTAATGCATAATATTAAAACAATCCCACATGCATTTTTAGATAATAGATACCTACACACATACACACACACTTTCCACTCAATTGTATGCACAATATATTCTGATCCCCATTATGGCACTCAGGTATTAATCATTCATGTGTTCTTGACAGCCCATTTCAGTCCCATTCTTTCAGCACCCTGACCACTCACACATATTTCTCATGGCTCCAAGTACAACACTCTCCCCTGACTTATAGCAGCCTGTGCCATTCCTTATGTCTTCTTTGCATTCAAATGTAATCAATATTAAATTCCTGAACATTTAGAGTTCAGCTAATATCAATACTCCTTTAGCCAAGGCATTGTGTCAGGGATTTATTTTATGTCGTATAATTTTTTTTTAATAGTCCTTTGCCTGTTTCAAGTTCATGTATAGTTCATCTCTAGTTGTCAGGGATTTATTTTATGTTGTATAATTTTTTTTTAAATAGTCCTTTGCCTGTTTCAAGTTCATGTATAGTTCAGTGTGTGATTATATGAGATAAGGTCCGTTTTTTTGGCTGCATTTGTGATGACTCAGAGTGTTTTTGAAGCATCTTTGGGCTAAAAATGCTTGTACAATTACTCCCTTATGCATTCACTTTGCAATTTAGATTTTCTAAGAATTTTATGAGATTACCCCCAGAAAGGTTCTATCAGTTACCACTTCAGTACCCAACCCCACTCACTGATTTTACTGATGAGGAAACCATCCTATAAAGGTTAAGAGACTGTATCCTGGACTTCTTAATTTCAGTCCTGTTCTTTCTCTACTAGAAGGTGATACAAGAAAAGGTAGGGACATGTATGTTTTCTCGCAATCGTCATAAGGATTAGAGTTAGTGGTCGCTGAAGACCTGGTCACCGGAAACTCACTGGGGCAAAGGTTTAATTAAACTTAATTCCTTGTGATTGCCTCTTTTTGTGTGTATTAGAGTTTTATGTGCTCATTCCTAACATCCACCTAGGCTGCAGGCTACTTGAAGGCAGAGGCCATGTATTATGTGTCCTTATATCTCACACACTATTTTATTTGATACAAAGATCCTAGGTCATATTATTTATTCATTTGACAAATACTGACTGAGTACCTACTGTGTGAGTTCCAGGCACTATTCTAGGTGTTGGGGATATATTAATAAGTAAAGAAGACATAGCCTTTACCGCCATGGGACATATTATATAGAAAGAAAATAAGACATTGAACAAGTAAGATCTAGTAGAAAAGGTGATATTCAACAAATAATAAGAAGTCTGATGAGATTTATAAAAAGGAAGGTTTAAGTCTATGGGAATAATGGTCAAGAAACCACTACCAGTCCCTCCCCTTTCTTTCCAAGCTCCTTCTCCCCCTGCTTCACCCCTCTCTGGATCAGTGACACAAAGCTCCTATCACTCCATGACTTCTGGGGCTCCTTCTATTGGTTAACATAAGTTAATATCTCAGAGCAAGTTTTATTGATAGTAGTTCTCAGAAGGGAACAAGTAAGAGTGACACGCTTGCATTTATCCATTCATTTATTGAGCATTTATTCTGTGTGAAGAACTATGAGCAAAAAAGTAGTCACTGCCATTGTTGGGGAGCACATGTTTTAAACAAAGGAGCATACAAATAAAGGTAAAATTACAACATCAACAAACCCTACACTGTGCTATATGAAGTTAGGAGTGTATATAACAAGGTCATTTGACTTGTCTAACATCTTAGGCACAATAACCTGCAACCCTGTGATTCCCAAAACCTGAACTCTCAAGGGGTATGTCAATATAAGTCAGCTATTCCATGAGCATCTCCAATCCATTTTTCCACATTCACTCAACGTCAATTATTAAAATGTTCCTCCTTCTATGGAACCTGGATGGACCCTCAATGTTCTAATAACTGCAATTACACATAAAGTTGACCTCACATTTTTTCAAGTGTTTAAAAACAGCTGCAAGACTTCCCCACTTCTCAGCCCTGGAATTTCAAACATTTTACCCTGTGACATGCTAATTGATCCTCATACAATTTGCCACTACACCCAGATGAAGCCTCATACTCTATTTCAACATAGCAATCTAGACAACTATAATCAAAGTAGAGGCCCGATGCATGAAAATTCGTGCACTCGGTGGCGGGGGAGGGGGTGTCTCTCAGCCCAGCCTGTGTCCTCTCACAGTCTGGGAGCCCTCAGGGGATGTCCAACTGACAGCTTAGGCCCACTCCCCATGGGCCTAAGTCACAGTCTGGCCTCTCTCTGCAGGAGGTGACCGGCAGGCTGATCGGGGGACGGCACTGGCCAACAAGAGGCCAACCCTGCCCCCCATCACCCCGTTACCATCCTCTCCCTCTGCCCATTGGCATCCGCCTTGGCTGGTCTGGCACCGCCCGCTTGCTGGCCCCCCCTCCCCCCCCCCGACTGGTCGTTCCACCATTTGGTCTATTTGCATATTATGTTTTTATTATATAGGATAATAGCTTTTAGTATGAGGGTTGAAATCTTTGCCATCCAAGCCTAGCAATGTCTCTCTAAAAGTAAATTATGTTGCACTGAATAACAGGCTCTAGCATTGGGTTCTAGGCTCTCATTCTAGCCTCCTTCTGAAGATTCTAAACTCCATTATTAATGCTGACTATTCTAGGTATTCCATTACCTAACATGTTTTTTCAAATACGATGTGGAGTGCAGAGACCCAGACAGATGAGTTCATATTCTCCCGCCACTATTTACCACTTTCTAGCTTGGATAGCTCTGACTCCTAGAGCAATTATAGTAACACTAATAGCCCTGTGCATGAATCCGTGCACCAGTAGCTCGCCAATAGCTCACTGCTGCCCTCCAGTAGCTCTCCGCCCATTGCCCTGCCCTCCTGTAGCTCCCCCACCCCCCTTTCCTCCCTCATAGCTTGCTTCCCTCCCCCCTCCTGTAGCTCTCTGCCTCCTGCTTGTAGCTCGCTGCCCCACCCTCCTGCTGATCCGTGATCTGGTCGTTATGCAGTCAGTCTTTACACTTCACAGCGTAATGACCATTTGCATATTACATCTTTATTATATAGGATTTCACAAACTTTTCACATACCCCCTCATGTCTCTCAGCCCAGCCTGTGTCCTCTCACAGTCTGGGAGCCCTCAGGGGATGTCCAACTGACAGCTTAGGCCCACTCCCCATGGGCCTAAGTCACAGTCTGGCCTCTCTCTGCGGGAGGTGACCAGCAGGCAGATTGGGGGATGGCACTGGCCAACGAGAGGCCAACCCTGCCCCCCATCACCCCACTGCCATCCTCTCCCTCTGCCCATTGGCATCCGCCTTGGCTGGTCTGGCACCGCCCGCTTGCTGGCCCCCCCTCCCCCCCCCCGACTGGTCGTTCCACCATTTGGTCTATTTGCATATTATGTTTTTATTATATAGGATAATAGCTTTTAGTATGAGGGTTGAAATCTTTGCCATCCAAGCCTAGCAATGTCTCTCTAAAAGTGAATTATGTTGCACTGAATAACAGGCTCTAGCATTGGGTTCTAGGTTCCCATTCTAGCCTCCTTCTGAAGATTCTAAACTCCATTATTAATGCTGACTATTCTAGGTATTCCATTACCTAACATGTTTTTTCAAATACGATGTGGAGTCCAGAGACCCAGACAGATGAGTTCATATTCTCCCGCCACTATTTACCACTTTCTAGCTTGGATAGGTCTGACTCCTAGAGCAATTATAGTAACACTAGTAGCCCTGCGCATGAATCTGTGCACCAGTAGCTCGCCAATAGCTCGCTGCTGCCCTCCAGTAGCTCTCCGCCCGTTGCCCTGCCCTCCTGTAACTCCCCCACCCCCCTTTCCCCCCTCATAGCTTGCTGCCCTCCCCGCTCCTGTAGCTCTCTGCCTCCTGCTTGTAGCTCGCTGCCCCACCCTCCTGCTGATCCGTGATCCGGTCGTTATGCAGTCGGTCTTTACACTTCATGGCGTAACAACCATTTGCATATTACATCTTTATTATATAGGATT
>NW_005365325.1:3411262-3441573 GCF_000412655.1 Myotis brandtii
TGCAGTCGGTTTTACACTTCATGGCGTAACAACCATTTGCATATTACATCTTTATTATATAGGATTTCACAAACTTTTCACATACCCCCTCAAATAAACAAATAGTTAGAATCAACCAGTATGTGAGGAAAGGAAAACCCAGACTGGAATGGAAACATTAACAAATGAACCAACCTTTGAGGAGAAATTAGATTTACATAATCTGAAAGGATTTCTCCCAAAATGTTTATCAATTACAAAGGGAAAGGTAATGACATTACAGAGCAGACACTGGTCAGACACCAACTTAAACAAGTGATCAAGGTAAAAATATCACCAGCAATAATATGTGTCAACTTCATAAATCCCTTGATATGATACACTGAGCACTTATGTATACAAGAGCACTTCTGTAATATACTTGTCAAAAATGTATGCTTTCCATTTGTAATGCCTTAACTAATAAAGAGTTTTAATAAAAAAAAATGTATGCCTTCCATGTAACCATGAAAAAATATCATAAAAATCCAAATTGAATGGCAGTCTATAAAGTAACTGACCAGTATTTATCAAAAGTGTCAAGGTCAGAAAAAGACAAGCAAAGTGGGAAACTTTTATAGACTAGAAGATACTAAATTGAAATAACAACTAAATACAATGTGGGATTGCCCTTAGGATCCCACTCTGAAAAAAAAAAGACATTAATAGGGAAAATGGGGAAATTCAATAAGGTCTGTAGTTTAGTTGCCAACATTGTACCAATGATAGTATTCTGTTCTTGATCATCCTATCTAATAAAGAGGGAATATGCTAATTGACCCTTGCGCCATTGCAAAGATGGCAGCTCCCACAACCAATAAGGAGGGAATATGCTAATTGACTGCCCCACCCTCAAAAATAGCGGTGCCCACAGCCGCCCAGGGCCGCCCGAGGCTCAGGTAACCAGGGCCAGCCAAGGCTTGCACTGCCAACAGTGGCAGCAGCAGAGGTGTGATGGGGCATCGCCTTCCCCTGATCGCTGGGTCACCTCCCGCCCCTGAGGGCTCCCGGACTGTGAGAGGGGGCAGGCCAGGCTGAGGGACCTCCCACTCCAGTGCATGAATTTTTATGCACCGGGCCTCTAGTTATACTATAGTTATGTAAGATGGTCATCTTAAGGGATGTGGGGTGAGGGATATAAGGGAACTCTGTACTGTTTTTGCAACTATTCTGTAAGTTTAAAATAAATAGTCTTTTAAAAAATATCACACACCCCACCTCACCCCCGAGGAGGTCGATGGGGTCTTTGGGTCTTAAGGTGTTAGGAATCCCAGCAGGACAAGAGTCCCGATCCTTTAATGTCTGTGCCCTTGTGTGCCTCTGTGCATACACAGAGCTTCAGCCAGGCCTGCCACAGCTCTAAAGAAAATCACCTCAGCTCTAGTGGTGAGGATGAAATAATTACTGAGCTCTAGGGCTCCCATTTACCATTCTGCCTCCTCACTGACGTGAATAATAATAAGAACCTCATAGTCTGATACTAATTCATAATGAATGACCATCTGACCTGAGCTGAAATTTCACTGTAGAAAGATTTTACTAAGAGAAATGTGAAAGATAAGACAGGTTTAGCTTGTTCTTTTTTTTTTGTAAGACATAAGTGCATTGCAGCATTCTTTAGAACAGCCATTATTTAGAAAATTAGTGTCCACAACTAGGGGTTTGATTAATACGTTATTAATACATTGGCATGTCAAGGAGCAATTAAAAATAATGTTGTTGACTATTCAATAATATTCCATATCATGTTCCCCAGAAGTTAAATGAATAGGTTAAAAAAATAACATGTAAGTGAATATATATAGTCTATCTATCCATATAATTACAGATAGAGAAACTAAAAGAAAATTTAGAAAAATGTTCTCTAAAATGTTAATAAGAGTTACCACTAGTTGGTGAAATTACCAGTAATTTCCCCCTTTGTTTTGTTTGTTTGCTTTTCTGCATTTTTGAACATTTCCACAATAAGTATATGTCCCTTTCTAATTTATAAAAATGTTCCTTTAAAAACAAAGCAAGGGGCCCTGACTGGTGTGGCTCCATTGGTTGAGCATTGTCCTCTGCACCAAAAAGTTGCAGGTTTGATTCCAGTTCAAGGCACATGGCTGGGTTGCAGGCTCAATCCCCAGTAGGGGGAGTCCAGGAGTCAGCCAATTGAATATTTCTCTCTCTCCCTCTCCCTTCCTCTCTCTCTAAAAATCAATAAAGCTTAAAAAAATAAATAAAGCAAGGAGACTTCTGGTTTTAAAATGGTGGAATACTAGTAAAGTCATCTGTGTCCCTTCTCTAAAGATAACCTGCAACAATAAACAGAAGGAAAACAGATATGCAAGCTCCATCTTTGACAAAACTAGGAATCAACTAGGGATCTGAACCATGATATGTGAGGAAGGGGCTTCCCAATGCAGAGACCCACAGGATCCCTTGGAAGACAATGTCCAGACCCTCCTAAAAATGCAGAGCTCAGGCAAAACCTGAAAAATACTGGTTCTCCCAAGACACAAGAAGCCTGAGGAGAAAAGCCACTACTTCCTTATTTAAACAATGATAATGAAACATACTGGCTTGTAATTGAAGCTCCTTTGGTCCTCATTTGTCACCTCAGAGAGGCAGGAAGCTGGGGCTGAAAGCAGAAACACACAAACATGACCTCCTAACAGGAAGCAGTCTACCCAAGAGATGAGGCAAGAAGGAGAAGACCTTGAGATGCAGCTGCCACTTTTTGTTTGCAGTGGAAAACCAAAGGCTACAGCAATTGTCTTGCCCACCCACATACCCACACTCATTCATGCAACTCTGTGTTATAAAAGTTGTATGACTGTATCAGTTAAGTTCAGTTATATAATCGAAAGAATGAAAAAAAAAAGCTTTAACATGATAGATGATTAGGTCTCGCTCATTTAAAGGGATTTCAAATATAGAATTTGTATGGCAGCTTCATAGTGTCATCAGGGAACCCAATCCAAACTTTCTGCTCTGCTTCTGTCTGTACCCTGTTCCCATCTCCAAGGTCACCTCATGGCGTAAGGTGGCTTCTGGAGCTCCAGTCATTACATCCATATTCCAGGCTGCAGGGAAAAGGGAGAAGACTTCATTCCCACCACCCCCCCTCTCTTTGGGGGAGCTTGCCCAGAAGCCATACTCAATGCTTGTGCTTTGCATATTGTTAAATGGAGTTTAATTACATGGACATAATCAGTTATAAAGAAAATTGGGAATTTTAGGGCTTTAGCTGGGCACAGTGACAATGACTATAATCTGGTTTCTGTTATTATAGAAGAAGAAAGAAGTGCATGTTGGAGAATGCAATCAATAATCTCTGCCACAACTATGAACTGAAGAAAATCCTTTATAGCTCAGAAATATGACCTTGTTCTGTCTCTATGAACATCCTGCAAATATCTAGTCCAGAAAGAATTTATCTCATCCAAAGACATGCAGCAATTAAAAAGGAACCATGTCTCTATTCCTATTTTGTTCAATCAGTTTAGCTGTAGGGGGAAGGGGGCGTTGGGTGTGCTGGGTGAAAGAAGGTGAAAGAATATTTAACACACAGACAACAGTGTGGTGATAGCCAGAGGAAAAGGGGGGTGAGGTAGGTGGAGGTGGGCAAAGGGGGGATAAATGGGGAAAGAAAGAGACTTTGCTTTGGGTGATGGGCACAGGATGCAGTGTGCAGATTATATTTTGTTGAGTTGTACACTTGAAATCTCTTTGGTTCTATGAACCAAGGTCACTCCAATAAATTTTTTTACAAAAGCACCATTTTGCAAACTACAGGGTGGTGCAAAAAAAAAAAAAAAGGTTTACAGTTGTGAGTACACAAAACACAGATTTTATTCTTGTATTATTATTTATTAACTAGGGGCCCGGTACATTCGTGCCCTGGTGGGGTCCCTTGGCATGGCCTCTGGGGATCAGACCAAAACCGCAGTCCAATGCTGCCAGCCACTCCTGCCTGCCACTCCTGCTCATCCCAGGCCTGCTGCACCTGCTGCCACCACCACCACTTGGTAGGCTCACTGCTGCTCCATTGTGGTCTCCAGGCTGCGGTGGCCAGCCCAGCTGTGAGCCCTGTGTCTGGTGCCGCTCAGTCATCTGAGCGCTGCTCCCGCTGTGGGTGCATACTGACCACCAGGGGGCAGCTCCTGCGTTGAGCATCTGCCCCCTGGTGGTCAGTGCTTGTCACAGCAACCGGTCACTTAGGCTTTTATATAGAGAGATTATTGTATTATTTTCCATATTAGCAACTGTAATCCTACTTTTGCCCCCATCTTCCCCTCTTGGTATATAAAAATATTACAAGAAAAAGAGGGAAAGAAACAGAAAAAACAATGGCAGATGAACATTCAGAAAACAAAAAGATGTTACCACCAGGCAGGGTTATTACTGGAGAATACTGTAAGGTACACGAAAACGGCTTAAAAAAAATGAGCAAAATGAAATAAATATGAAAAACACAACTCTAAAAAAGCCAAGGTTAAATGAAAATGTGCATAACTGGTATCCTTGGATTACAGGTGCTCAATTCTGTATATAATCAAGATAGAATTCAACAAATAAACAGAAAAGAAACTGTGTTCTAAGAAAATTAAAACAATTGACACCAAGATATACCCTAGAAAGTACTTGATTTCAATGATAAAAAAAGAAGGCTTTGGCCCTAGATGGTTTGGCTCAGTGGATAGAGTGCTGGCCTGTGGACTGAAGGGTCCCAGGTTTAATTCCAGTCAAGGGCATATGCCCTGGTTGTGGGCTTGATCCCCAATGTGGGGTGTGCAGGAGGCAGCCAATCAATGATTCTTTCTCATCATTGATGTTTCTATCTCTCTCTCTGCCTCTCCCTTCCTCTCTGAAAACAATAAAAATATGTTTTAAAAAAGAAAGAAGGCTTTGAGCATCCAGGCAAAAGGCCAAGTCATGGATGTGGGGAAAGGAAGGGTGGGTAGGAACCAAGCTGACCTCTGACATCCCCAGCATCATTAAATATTAGAAGATAGAGTGCAATGTCTACAAATGTCCAGCAGTCCAAGCATTTTAAAGCCAGCTAAACCAGAGGTCAGAAAAGTTTTTCAGTAAAGGACCAGGTAGTAAATGTCTTCAGTTTCATGGATCATACAATCTGTGGAAATTCTGCTATTGTGCCTGAAAGCAGTCACGGACAATCCATAAATGAATGGGTGCAGCTGTGTTCCAATAAAACTTTATGAACACAAACAGCCTGTGGGATATGGCCTCTGGGCCATAGTTTTCTGACCCCGTGATCTACACTATCACTCAGGTATAAAGGCAAAAGGAAAACATTTTTCAAGTTGTGAGATCCTCAGGGATAATAATCCACATAATCTAAAGTCTTAGTATACAAGCATCAGTGGGAAAAAAAAGATAAATGAAGAAATTGAAGCAAAAATACTGGCAAGAAATAAAAAGCTAAAATATGCTCTACTACCTGGAGAACCTAAAAAGAGGCATGCCTCCCGGCTCCTTTGGCAGCATGAGCCTTAGAAGCCCCGTGACGTAAAAGGATAATTCAAGAAACCAAGACATCTGTTGGAAGCCATAAAAATTATGATCAGTTCTAAATAAAGAAGGTGATGTCACATTCACAGAGCCCTTTTAAAAACATCTCACAATTCACAGGGATATTTGGATTGTTAACCTGCAGTGACAGCTGAAGTAAGAGGGCCTCCATTTTCTCAGATGTAAAATGAAGGAGTTGAATTACATCAGAGGTTCTCAGTGCTGACAGCTCATTAAAATCACCTGAGGCTTTTTTATTTTTTATTTTTTTAGTGCCTATGCCTGGGTCTCATCCCAGAGCACTTGAAGCAGAATTTCAGGAAATGGGAAAGACAAATATTTTTGAAGCTCCCCAAATATTTAGATAGGTAGCTGTGATGGAGAAGCACTGAGTTAGAGGGTTATTAAGGTACATGTCATTTCAGATATTCTATGATTATATATGTATATGTGAAGAATTATCTCAAACCGGGAAATTTAGAAATTGTTACATAAAATAGTCTAAAAGCCTTAGTCAATTTTAGATGTCTGTTTCTCTAACAGAACCTTAAATTATGATCCACACTGGTCCAAATCACTGAGGCTTCTCAAGAGAACCTAGAGACCTAACACCATCCTAATGTAAAGAAGCTGGTAATTACTCATGAATAAAGAAAGAAGTGCATAACTCTTCTGACAATGCAATCAATTCCTTATTTTAAAAAGAAAGGTGTCCTTCTCAAGTCAAATGTTCCTTTTGTTGCCTGGGATGGTGTTTGCTTGAAGGTTCCATCTCCAGTCAGGGCACATGCAAGAGTTAACCAATGAATACGTAAGCAAGTGGAACAAGTCAATGCTTCTCTCTCTCTAAAATAAATAAGTAAATCAAAATAGCAATTGAATAAGTCTAGTCCTTAATCTATTTCTTGAATTGCTCATTTCTAGCAAAGTCAAGAAAAATGAATCTCAATAGAAAAAAAATATATTTCCCAGAGAAACCAGGTAATCACTAATGACAGTAGTTCCAGTTTGCCAGGGCAGTCTTATGTATACCTGTTTTTCCAGAGTAATTATTAATAGTGCTTCTTTTCACTTCCAGACATTTCCTAGTGTAGGCAACACATTATCTGGTAACCCTACCATTGATGTTAACAATAGCAAATGAGCCTTATTTCTTCATTATAGCAGATGCAAAGATGTAGGCTTAGAAATTGATTAATGAATACTGTACCCTTGTGAGAGAAGCGTGATTGAGAATCAGTCTTGGTCTGTACTGTGGGAGATGAAGCTAAATCACTTAGTCAGTTCACAGTCAGCATTTTCATAAAAGGATAACAAGAGATATTGAAAAATAAATTCTAGAAAACCAATTGGGAGTTGTTGAGAATGGGATCGGAAGAGTTTGGTTGGGAATCAGAAAGGAATTGCTAAGATGCTGAGAGAAAAGCAGGTCCCAGGACCCGGGTCCCTGGGATCAAACCTGATCAGGAACGACAGGGGAGTGAGAAGTCCCAGACAGAGAGGGTTTGGGATAGGACAGTTTTGCCACAGAACTTTCTATTGTTTCCTCCAACTTCTACTGACCTGGTCTCACTAGCAGTGTGACTTAAAGCACTAAGTTTTGGCACTCAAGTAGAGATAAAATTTGTACAAAAATTTTTTAAATAAACTCTATTCTTAAAAATATGTCCTTAATTCAGATCTTTAATTCAAATAGTTAAATTACTTTTTAAAAAATTTTGTGGGATCTGGCCTCTGGCCTCTGAATCAGAAAGCCTGACTTTCAAATGGTTTTCTAAGATAACGATCATGAAGTCCTGTCATTTGATCTTCTCAGATTTCCATGCATTATATGGAAAACTAGTGTTTACAGGAAACACAAAGATTAAAGGTCAGATCAGGCAAATCAATCCTGTCAGTCAGTGGGTGACAAATGTCATTGTCACAGCTTGTGCATGTCCAAAAAGGAATATGTGACAGCACTCTAAAAGTGAGACATTACACATTCATTCGACAAATATTTATTCAGCATCTACTATGGACATGACACTGTGCCCACCTGATTAATGATGGGGGTTTGTGAAGATGTGAAAATGTAACTTCAAGAGCAATAAATATTTACATAAAGGGTAATGGAAAAGCATATCATGGGAATCTTTGAGCTGTTCATTCTGAGACTAGTTTATTGCTTAGGGCTCCTATAGAAGGCGTAGATTTACCCACCACGTTGGTAGCCCATGATCTCATAGAAGCAGAGAGGCCTAAGCTCTTAGCTTCCTATGTGCTGGTTGCAGACCCTCAGAAGCTCAGCTTTTTTTTCTTGAGTTTCCATAATTACATATTGATACTTCTAAACTTACTTTTATATGTTGAATCTGTGAGCTTCTGAACAAACATTTCAAGCTGTCCCTGGGTGGCATTGTCTGTTTGGTTGGCCAAAATAGCTTAGTTTCAGCAATATAACAGCCACCTTTGCCCTTACTGCAGTGTTTATGCAGTTATTTGACTATTCTCTTACACTCTTGTGGTTATTTTCTAAAACGTGAGTGGGGAATAGAAAGATTAGTACCAAAGCTACAATAAGTAATGTGTTTCTCATAAGCTTATTACAATTAAAACCAATAGTGAAGTCATTAGTTGTGTAAAAAATAGTGGATTCTTTGCAATCAATTTAGCTCTTTGGGATTAAGCTGCCAAGCTGATGCTTGGTTGTAAAAGAAAAGAATAATATTAAAGAAAAAATATATAAAAAAGCAGAACATCAACTTTTTTTTCTAAAAGTTGTGCTATAATTAAGGATTTTTACTCTTCTGGAAACAGAGTCCTCAATTATAATACCCAAGTCTGCTATTTACTATCTGTGCACCTGATTTCCTGCACAGTCTTAGGAAACTGTCATATGCTAAAAGAATCGACTGCCTCTATGACTAAAATGGCACTGGAGAAGATATATGTTGATGGAAAATCTCAACTCTCTTGACATCTACTAGCAGTCTTTTACAGCTCAAAGTAAACCGGTTAAAAATTGTTTTACTTACCTTCCTGACAATATCACCTCTGAAATAATAGAAGCAACAGCAAAGAGACTGCTATTTTGGACCAACTTCTCTCTAACAAGTAAGAAATGAATGGTTACTTTGTCATCTCAGAATTTGTAATAAGAAAGGGAAATATAGGGCAGAGGCTGACATGTGCTGAAAACTTTAAGAGAGTGGATGTCAAAAGCTTCAAAGGAAATGATGGAGTTGTAGCATGAGGGTGAGAGCTCAAGCTACAGACTCATGAGAAATGTAGGTTTGCACCCTAGGTGTGCCACTTACCGGTTGTGCGACACTGAGCAAGATATTTACCCTCTCTAAATTTCAGTCCTTTGCAAAAGTGAGATAATAAGGAATGGCACAAACTGCCTGGGAAAGTTACTGAACCTCTCTAAGCTTGCTAAAAACAACAACAAACAAACAGAAAAAAAAACAAACATGCCCAGCCAGTATGGCTCAGTGGTTGAGCATCAACCCATGCATCAGGAAGTCACTGGTTTGATTCCCAGTCAGGGCACATGCTGGATCCCCAGCGGGAGGCATGCAGGAGGCAGCTGATCAATTATTCTCTCTCATTGATGTTTCTCTCTCTCTCCCTCTCTCTAAAAAATCAATAAAAAACATTAAAGACTAAAAATAAACAAAACATGAATAGTAATTATACCACATAGATTTGTTGGAGAATTAACTAAGAAAAATTCATGTAAGATGTCTAGATCTGTGTTTGGTAAACAGTAAGCATTTTTAGAAATGGTCACGCAGACACATTGCATATATATTTATGGACTCTAAAATTCTAAGGAAATGAGGGATTCGTGAAGGAGACTAGTCTAACTATCTTCAATTTAAAATGAATGCAAGATGAAATAAAGGAGGATATGACTAAGAAGGAACACCAAAGGCTATCACAAACCTCTAAGAATAGAGTTTTAAAGGACAGAGAAAAATGAACATTTTGCAATAAGAAGATGAGGAACAGAATACATGTACTCTTTTCATCTTTACCAAATGAAAAATAGATATAATTTCTATTTGAGGTCAACATTCTTAGCAAGAATGGTCCTCAACTGAAAAGGAAAGAGGAAGCCAGCAAAAAAAGAGAATGTACCAAAAATAGGTTAGAAGACAGAAAGGGAAGACCAAAGTACTACTTTACATGGATTCAAGTCTCCAGATCCATAGACTAGATGGTGACTCAAATTTTTTCCAGATCATAAATGCAATTGCTTGACATAAAAAGATTTGTTATAGCAATGAAGATCTGAAATTATTCTGATAAAGAAGCACTGGTATGGAGACAGTGATATGCTCATTTAAATAAATTGGCCATTCAAATCTTTATAGATGTTATTGGATTTTATAAATCATACATAGTTTACTTTGATGCATTCTTATGAAGAATATTTAATTATTTAAGCCAAATAAGAGACTGCTAAAGCCAGTAATCATTAGTAGATATCATCGATTGGAAAAATTTGCTTCCTCCTTCTGAAGACTGACAAGTAGATCAATGAAACTAATTCTTTTTTTAAATTATATTTATTGGAGTAACATTGGTTAATAACATTATATAGATGTTAGGTGTATGATTTTATAATATGACATCTGTATTCTTCTGTGTGCTCTCTACCTGACGTCTAGTCTTAAACACCCAACAAATATTTGAGCATTTGCTATGTTCCAAGTGAACTGGGAATCTGACCCAGCGGGAGGCATGCAGGAGGCAGCTGATCAATTATTCTCTCTCATTGATGTTTCTCTCTCTCTCCCTCTCTCTAAAAAATCAATAAAAAACATTAAAGACTAAAAATAAACAAAACATGAATAGTAATTATACCACATAGATTTGTTGGAGAATTAACTAAGAAAAATTCATGTAAGATGTCTAGATCTGTGTTTGGTAAACAGTAAGCATTTTTAGAAATGGTCACGCAGACACATTGCATATATATTTATGGACTCTAAAATTCTAAGGAAATGAGGGATTCGTGAAGGAGACTAGTCTAACTATCTTCAATTTAAAATGAATGCAAGATGAAATAAAGGAGGATATGACTAAGAAGGAACACCAAAGGCTATCACAAACCTCTAAGAATAGAGTTTTAAAGGACAGAGAAAAATGAACATTTTGCAATAAGAAGATGAGGAACAGAATACATGTACTCTTTTCATCTTTACCAAATGAAAAATAGATATAATTTCTATTTGAGGTCAACATTCTTAGCAAGAATGGTCCTCAACTGAAAAGGAAAGAGGAAGCCAGCAAAAAAAGAGAATGTACCAAAAATAGGTTAGAAGACAGAAAGGGAAGACCAAAGTACTACTTTACATGGATTCAAGTCTCCAGATCCATAGACTAGATGGTGACTCAAATTTTTTCCAGATCATAAATGCAATTGCTTGACATAAAAAGATTTGTTATAGCAATGAAGATCTGAAATTATTCTGATAAAGAAGCACTGGTATGGAGACAGTGATATGCTCATTTAAATAAATTGGCCATTCAAATCTTTATAGATGTTATTGGATTTTATAAATCATACATAGTTTACTTTGATGCATTCTTATGAAGAATATTTAATTATTTAAGCCAAATAAGAGACTGCTAAAGCCAGTAATCATTAGTAGATATCATCGATTGGAAAAATTTGCTTCCTCCTTCTGAAGACTGACAAGTAGATCAATGAAACTAATTCTTTTTTTAAATTATATTTATTGGAGTAACATTGGTTAATAACATTATATAGATGTTAGGTGTATGATTTTATAATATGACATCTGTATTCTTCTGTGTGCTCTCTACCTGACGTCTAGTCTTAAACACCCAACAAATATTTGAGCATTTGCTATGTTCCAAGTGAACTGGGAATCTGAAGTTGAACCCTTCTTTCTATTGAGTGAGGAAGACAATCATGTGAGCAGATTGAAGTTCAAAACATAGTTTAAAAATAGCAAACATATGTACAAGCAAATTACTACAGGAACATAAAGAGAGGTAACAATAATTCTGAAATGAGAGATCAAAGAAAGAAAAGAATAGTAGGCAGAGTTGCTACTAAAAATGTGTAACAACTTAAATACCACCCATCAGAATGGACCTCTGACAAATCAGAGTAGATATGGGCATTAAGAATTCAGTGTAGTGATATTGGTGGGTGCCAGCTGAAAGTTAACCCTGGTTAGGAAGAAGTTCCCATAAAGGCTGAGTCCCAAAAGATTTGTGGAATTTTATTTTCTTATCTAAGGAAAAAAATAAAAATAGGACAAAATAAATTGCATAATATATAACCAAAAACTTCAAATTCATTAGTAGACTAAGGTGGCTGCTTAATATAATTTGTGGAAAGACACAGAAGGAGATGTGGCTAGGAAAGCTATTGAGGATCATCTATGACTTTCAATATTGCAATAAGGAGTTTGAGATTAATTCTATAATAACCACAATAACAATTATAATTTTTTGAGTACACACCATGTAACATACACTTAATTGGAGTATTTCATTTAATTCTTATAATAACCCTATGAGAAAGATGTAATTAGGACCCCAACTTTACAAATTGAGGCTTAAAGATTCAGTTTTATGAACATGCCCAAATTCACACAGCTGGCTAAGTGTTAGAATTTACATCCAAATCCATAGCTCTCTTACTCCAAAACCCATACTCCAAGTGACTACTGTATATCCTTGATTGTGGAGAAAATGAGAGCAATAAATATTTTTTAAGAGGGAGACATGATCTGTTTTTCTGGAAGACAAAAATTGTGGCAATGGACTTCCTGGAGAGGTGAGAAATTGAAAGTGAGAAGACTAATTAGAAGTTATTTGCTCAGGTGAGAGACACAGGGGCCTGAATGAGGGCAATCGCAATAAAGAAAAGGGGATAAAGACATTGGAAGGAGAGAATTGAGAGAACTTAATGTATTTTCTATGCTGCATAACAAATTAACACAAATGTAGTCACTTAAATCCACATATATTTATTATCTAATAGTTCCTGTGGGTCCAGAGTATGGGCACAGGTTGGCTGAGTATCTGCTCAGGATCTCACAAGGCTGTACTTAAGGCATCCACTTTTTTTTTTTTCTTATCTAAAGGCTTCACTGGGAAAGAGTCTACTTCCAAGCTCATCTGGATTATTGGCAGAATTCACTTCTTTGTGGTTATATGACTGAGTTCTCCATTTTCATGGCAGCCGTCAATAGGGAACACATCTGTTACCAGAGGGCACCCTCATATCCTTGCCTCATGTTCCCTCCTCTCACAACTGCAGCTTACTTCTTCCAGGCAGCAATAGAGTCTGCCTGGAGTCTCTGGGCTCAAGGAAGGCTAAAGGCCTCTTTGAAAGGCTTGCCAGATTAGGTTAGGATAATCCCATTTTAATCAACTCAAAATAAACTGATTAGAGACCTTCATCATATCAGCAAAATCCCTTTACCTTTGCCATTTAATGCAACCTAATCCCTGGAGTGACAGCCATCATACTCACAGGTCCTACCCACACTCAAGGTAAAGGGATTATACAGAAAGTGCTACAAGAGAGGGTAGAAGCCTTGGAGCTATTTTAGAATTCTACCTCACTCACAGTTTTAGCCTGAGCATAGTCATTAACGAGATCTGACACACAAGAGAAAAGAGGTTTAATAAAAAAGATCATGAATCTTGCTTGGGATTGTTCATCTTGCCATATCAGTGGTACATCCATTTGTCCTAAACCAATTGCATCCATTTGTTTCAATGATATCTAATGTTTTATTAAATAACTAGAGGCTCAGTGCACAAAATTTGTGCATGGGTAGGATCCCTAGGCCTGGCCAGCGATCAGGGCCAATTTGTGGGGCAACCGGCGGGTTGATCAGGGCCCCCCCCCTCCGCTCACACCCACCTTGACTGGCCTGGGGCCTGTGGGCTGAGGGCAGCTCCTGCATTGGGCGTCTGCCCCCTGGTGGTCAGTGTGCATCATAGTGACTGGTCATTCTGCCGGTCATTCCGCCAGTCGGTCTGTCATTTGGTCAATTTGCATATTAGGCTTTTATTATATAGGATGTGTAGAAGAGGGGTTTCTTCTTATATCTGGGAGTGATTCTATCATACAGTACACAACTTTTAAAAATGTTACAAAATGGCCATGAACTAGAAAAACAATGAGCAAGTGGATGATATTTTAAATTCATGTCTTCTCCATAAAGCACCCAGTCACAGTGATTTTTTTTTAATTGAGTTGTTTTGATAAATGCTTCTTTCAGGCTCTGTTATTTCTGAGAAATAGCCAAACATCTTTTTTTCCTCCATGAATGTTTATCTTAAAATGTATCCAGTAATAGCTGAATGAGTTGTTAAATGAGTAGATAAATGAAATACCCAAAATAACCAAGGAAACATTAGGGTCAGTGCTAATATAAATTAGAATAGATCATCTAAACTCCTATTTTAAATTATCTGGATTATCCCATGGCTTTGGGGTGAACACAGGCCACATGCTCCCTGGCACACAGTGAAATCCAGAATATTGGCAACATGTAGAAAAGAAACAGGGCACCTAATGCTAGAACTTTTATATATGCTATCTTGTTTCATTCCAACAACTCTGAAATAGGAATATTACCAGCCATTTTTTTTAATAGATAAGACAATTGAGGCAGAGAAGTGAAACATTTCACCCAAACTAGGAAGTGGGAATAGCCAGGTTTCAGACCCACATTTATCTTATTTGTCAGGCCTTATTCTTTCCTCTACTAATCTTTCTTCAGTTCTCAGATTAGCTGTACCTTCCTCGAAGAAATCTTCCCTGACCACCCTCTGTACCTTTAAGTCTAAATTGGTTGCACATTCCCATCACCATGTTTTCCGATAACAGCCAATTAGTGTCAAAGTGCTTGAGTTCTACAACTGCACAGACAGGATCCACATTCCATAGGCCACGATTCATTTTCTCTCTTGCTAAATGTATGAACTTGCAAAATTGACTAAGCCTTGAGCTTTTCACCAATAAAATAGGAATAATCTTAGTTCCTGGCTCACAGCTCAAGGGCTAGTTGAAAGAATGACCTAACGAACATAAATCCCTATTATTATTATCATCATCATCATAAGATATTATTCCACTTATTACAGAGTTGTGATTGCCTGTTTCCTTTTCCATATTCCACGCTGGATGATAAAGTCATCCCTGGGACAGAGGCTGCATCCTGTTAGCTGTGATTTCGCCAGAGCCTCGCACAGCACCTCTCTGGCACATGGTGGGCACGGCTGAGAGAGGGAGGGAATGAGGGATGAAGGAAGGAAAAAAAGGAGACATTAGACTGTTCGTTATATAGTTGTTCTTGCATTTCATTGCCACAGCCTTAATAAAGGCATGAACTCCCGTCTATTGCAGTATTATTCACAATAGCCAAGATATGGAAACAACCTAAGTGTCCATCAATGGATGAATGAATAAAGAATATGTGATATATATATACACACACAATGCAATATTATTCAGCCATGAGAAAGAAGGGAACCCTGTCATTGGCAGCAACATGAATGAAACTTCAGGGCATTATGCTAAGTGAAATTAATCTGGCACAGAAAGACAAATACTGTGTGGAATTTTAAAAAGCAGAAATCATAGAAAACCCCAGTGGTGGTTATCAAGGGCTTGGGTGGGGGTGGGGAGGGATGTTGGTCAAAAGGTGCAAACGTCCAGTTAGAAGATGGATAAGTTCTGGGGCCCTAACGCACAGCAGGGTGATTATAGTTAATAATACCACATTATATAGTTACAGTTGACAAGAGAGCAGATCTTAAATGTTCTCAAGACAAAACATAAATGGTAATTATGTGAGGCGATGGAGGTGTTAGCTATGCTATGATAGTAATAATTTTGCAATATAGAAATATATCAAATTAGCATGTTGTACACCTTCAGCTTACACAGGGTTATAGGTCCATTATCTCTAAATAAGGCTGGAAAAAATAAATAAAGGCATGAGAATATATGCAGATGAAAATAAACCACTACTTCCCTTGAATAGTATGTAGGATCAGAAGCCTCAGAAAGTGGGGTTTGTTATGACATACTTAATGCCAAGTATGATCTGGAAGTCCCAATAGTGAAATTGTGCCTGGAAAAGGCCAAAGCCCAGGCAGTCTCTTACCCAGTGAGCATTCTCCCCGTCAGGAGGAAGAGCTGCACCCTGACTCCTGCAGCCTGAGTGCAGTGTGCCAAATGGGAATGAGCTCCCTGAAGCTGCAAAGCCACCCACAGACAGTAGCCAACTCCCAGCCACCACTAACTCCAGCGCTGCTATTAAAAATGTCCCAGGCTCCCACTGTTGTTGTTTTTTAAAGTCAAATAACCCAACGTTTAAATTGAGACACGATTAACATATAACACTGTATGAGTTTAAGATGTGTTGATTTAATACATTTACATACTTCAATGTGATTTTCACCATTAGTTAACATCTCTATCATTTCACATAATTATTTCTTTTTTTGTGGTGAGAATATTGAAGGTCTCATCTCTTAGCAACCTTAAAATACACAATACAGTATTGCTGACTATAATCACAGTGCTGCTCATTAGATCCCAAAACTTATTCATCTTCTAACTGGAAGTTTGTAGCCTTTGACCTATATCTCCCCAGTTCCCCTGCCCCCCACGCCCCTGGTAACCACCATTCTACTCTGTTTCTACATGTTCCGTTCCTCACTTTTTATATGATCCATCTTAGCTATGCCTATTTCTACTGTCACCTTCAGCTCTTAGCAGGCCAATGCCGGTTCTCATTCTTATGGTGAAGAGAGCACATCTGGATGTGGCTGTTCTTATGACTTGTACCTATTTGAAGCCCTGCATTTGAGCTAGAACAAAATATCCAAACAAGTGTACTTAATTAATATAGGCTCAACCAGTTTGGGCATTTGTGGACCATGGTAATAAAAGAGGAATCTTCATGTTTTCCACATTTCTTATAAGAAAGCCAAAATCACAGATAAAAATGCAAATCAGGCAGAAGTCATGACAGGAAATAGAGATGAGTATAACGACAAACAGCCCAACTCATTTGTGATGCAAAAACCCATTATTAGGAGCAAATCTCCTTGGAGGGCCTTGTGGATGCTGCATAATTCACCAAGCCCAACTGTACTTAGGAAGTGATGGTTAAATATTGAAAATCTGATTGGAAGACGGAGGTGGCTTCCTGCTCTTTCCTGTAATTGCCTTGTCTGACTTTTCTCATGAACAATGTATCACTGGAATTTCTGACTGTGATAGAGTGCACCCTCCTGAGAGCTCTGCCCTGAAGGCGAGGACTCCAGCTCTACGGGAATTATCTGATGGAGGACTTCATACATCTCCTCGGCACCTGTCATCCCCTCTTTTTTTGTCAAGCTCCGGGTGTTGTGTGGAACTTATGAGCCTGTCCCCCTCCACCCTACTCCCCTCTTGTACATTATGGCAGCCTAATGAGTGGAAGAGACAGAGCCAGCCCGGGCTTCTTATTACAATCACATTCCATTTTCTTCAAATAAATCCTGCTCAGAACAAAAGTGGGGCCTTCTGGGCACAGTCTTTGTTGTGGATGTGTAATCATAACGTTTTGGTGGGACCCAGAATATTATGATGATTGCTTTCAAGCAATTTGTGATATACATGCTTAGTAAATGATGTAACTGCACATTGCTGCTGTGCTCTTTGCTCCATAGCTTCACACAGTGTAGTTTACAATGACAGTATACTCTATAAATGCAAACAGATGTATTTCCCACGACCTTAACCCAGACAAATAGAGTTGTTGCATGTATTTCCCAGTTAACATTTTTTGAGGGCTTCAAAATGCAGTCTCCTAGGATCTCTCAGTACTTAGGCTTTTTACACGTTTAACTCTTTTAGGTATTTCAGGAATGTGATAACACTAATGAGATATTAGGGTAAGAAAAATATTCAAAAGCATAGAGGCTCCAACTTTTAAAAAGCTTATTCTAAATGTGTTGGTTTCCTTTAAGCTCAATTAACTGACTAGAGTGATGGGAAAGAGCTTTTTGAAGTATAACATTTTAACAAAATATATTCAAGGGAAAAACATCTAGAATAAGGCAATTTATGACTATAAATGTGAAAATCTAGCAAGGGGAATTTATAATAAATTCCCAGATAACTCCACAACAAGCAAGCGGGATACAGCCTAGGAGAGAGTTGATACATAAAATCTACTGAAACCATCCCACCTCAAATACCATCATTTTCTCAAGTAACCATTTCCTCTTTTGTGTTTTGTTCTTGTAGGACCTAAGGAGACAAAATAGCTGGGAGTGCCTCTTATTTGTGCCTACTTACTTGTACCTCTAGCCCTTTTTCCAATGGATCCTTACTAGTGTGGTGCTGTGGATAAGAGCACTAACTTTGAAGTCAGACAGACTTGAACACCCCTTTGTTCATTGTAGCATTATTTACAATAGCCAAGATATGGAAAAACCCAGGTGTCCATCAATGGATGATTGAATAAAGATGTGATATATATACAATGGAATACTACTCAGCCATTAAAGGATGAAATATTGCCATTTGCAATAACTTAGGGTAGGATGCTAAGTGAAATAAGTCAGACTTCTTTAGAAATATCTGTTCTTAAAGATACATTTAGTAAGATAATGGAAAAACACATTGGAGGTGGTTCTTCAGGAGTAGAGATTTCTTTCTCATTGCTTCATAAAACCAGATAGCATATTAGTGAAATGTTATCCAATGATGACATTTCTACTGGAATTAGAGCTGCAGTGCAAACAAATGTTTAACTTGGTTTAAGATTAAAACATAAAGATTGAATGGTTAGCTCCAAACATCCCTCAAATACCACTATTCTCGACTAAACTTTTTGACAGGGCTGAATATCAGTCAGTCCAAGATTGAGATCTTTAGAGGGAGTCAAGCCCTTGCGTTGATTGAAAAGAGATCCATATGCTTTAGGCATATGTTTTAGACTGTTAGGTGGCAAGGCTGACATTCTGTTATGAAAATTCAGGAGCCAGCAGAAGGCCTTCCCAACTCCCAAAATGAGCCACAGCAGGGCCTGTGAAAAAGCTAAGCTTCTTATTTAAAAGGAGCTTCAAATTCTCTCAGAGTCTTGGTAGAAATCTCACTTGAGGTCTTCCACAGCGGGGGAGAAATTTTCTAGGACCCAGAAGGAAAATATTGATAAAGGAAGACCTGATTTTAAAGGGAGTAGCAAAAGAAAGAGACACATGTGGCCCTGACTGTCCCCTTTATTCAAAATTGAATGTATATTCAACAAGAAATCTCCATGTGCCCACCTCTAATTGTTCTGAGGATAGGAAGATGATGGTCAGTTGTTCCTATCCTTGAAGGATTAGATCACAGCAAGACTAGAGGCAGAGAGTGATACCAGGAAATGATTAGTCATTGTGTGGCATAAAAGACTAAACTAAGGCAGTAAGAAGAGATATGACATTTTAAAAATGTATTTAAGAGATAGAATTTCAACAGATTGTAGAATAAGGGCCTAGGGATATTTAGAACTCCAAGATGACTCTCACATCTTTTGCTTGTTTGATAGGGGTGATTGATGGGGCCATTCATCAGTACAAAGAATATGGGAGAAAGAATAAAAAGAAACAATAAGGCAAAGGGCTTATGTTTTACGTAGGTTAGACTTCAAGTGTTTTGGGAACATCTAGGTGGAGGAATCCAGCGGGAAGTGAATATAGGGAGATTTTAGGACAGAAACTATAAACTTGGGAGTCATAAGCATTTATGGACATAGAATACTCAGAGAAAGAACTCTAGAGGGAAGAGCAGGAGAGAGTTATCGCTTCTCATTCCATCTAAAACTTATCAATCAATTGAGATAAGTGAATAAAAAACACAGAATTGGCCTTTTTTTAAAATATCATGAAGCCATAGGACACCCATCTACTCTTTACTTGTGTTGTACCTTGGAATTGGCTCAGCACATCTCAAGTGTTGACAAAATAGCCAAGTTAACGGAAAAGTTGGATTTGGAACTAGATTCATGCCCTGAAATACATAACTACCAGCAAAAAGCTCAGTCTGAGAGATAAATCATGAAATTCCACAGAGGTTCCAGTCCATGATATCAGAAAGCAATGCAAATCCAAGTAAGCAGCATCTTTTCCATGTGGACAAAGACAGGAGACATGGGGAGGTGGGTTTTGGAGGGCTCGAGATCTTCCAACTGTTTCCTGGAGGATCTCAGGGAGTAGCAGAGCCCCAGCGATCAGACAAAAGTAGAACAGTACAGTAGTGCTCAGTGGGTGTAAGGAGAAGACTCAGAGCCCCAGGAATCGGGAGACTGCAGAAACAAGGCAGAAGATTCATTATCAGAACTGTAGTACCCAGAGTTTAGGGGCTAGATCTCAGAGAACAGATATTAAACCACCTGATAAACTACCGCCTCAAAAGTTCTCAAATCCATGACCTCTCTTCATTTCCACTGCTGCTACTTTGGTTCAGGTCACCATCCCCTCTTCCAAAAGTTTGCCCACCCCTGGTTTAGGGTCTAGATCTCAGAGAACAGATATTAAACCACCTGATAAACTACCGCCTCAAAAGTTCTAAAATCCATGACCTCTCTTCATTTCCACTGCTACTACTTTGGTTCAGGTCACCATCCCCTCTTCCCTGAATTGCTGGAACAGCCTTTTACCTGATCTTTCTGCCTCCAGTTTTATTCTCTCACCCTGAGTTTACTCTTGTCACCACACCTGGAGTAACCTTTTAAAAATATAGATCTGATCCTATTACCCACCTTCCATTTTAAAATAATTCCCTGTAGCCTTGTTTCTCTCAAAATAAAGTCTAAGTCCTTAATATGAGTTAACAAGTCTTTTCATGAACGAATTCCTGCTCACTTCTCCAGTCCTGTTCCTCACCAGATGGTCTCTAATATTCTGTGATTGGGACACCCTAATGACAATGTTCTAATCTTCGCTTCCCCAGGCCTGTGCCGATTGCTGTTTCCCTTGCCTAGAACACTGTTCCAGTTTCTTCATCTGGGTATGCCTGATCTCCTTTAATCTCAGCTGAGCGACCACTTCTATATACACCAAAGTCAATTGAGTACCTTAGCAACATGCTCTCAGAGTAGCACATATTTCCTCTATCATACATTTTCCTGCCATGTTGTAATTTTCTCTGTCTGGCTCCTCTATGACGCTCCAAGTTTAAGAAGAGTAAGGACTGTTATTGTTCACCATTTCATCCTCAGCACTTAGGTTGGTTTCTTGAACATGGTCAGTAGTTATCTGTTGATTGATTATTTCATTTTCCCACTGAACTACAGAATAATGGGTTGTGGCTCCCTTAGAGCTGGTTTGGTGCAGTGGCTGAGGTAGAGCTAGGCTTATAAAAGAGTTAGGAGCCCGAGCTAAGGAAAGAGAAGAGCTGTCAAAGCCCTGATATCTTCATAGTTAATTCTTTATAGGCTCAGGAAAAAATAAATTCATGTCTGCCAATAAAAGATTTATATTATCTTGTCTAAGGTACCTCTCTTTTCTAACTTATATTGTATGGGGATGACTCCACATTCAAACTCCAAAGTCAGGTCTTGACCCCAACATGGCCCATTAGAATATACTATTCCCTATGCATAGTACCTCTGCTCCATTAATGGTCACATGGCCATCGATGGGCCAGTGGGAGCCTTCCATGGGACTTCTGCTGGAGCAAAATGAAATCTTTCTGAAGACAGTGTAAGTTAGCACAAAGAAGGTGAAAACTGTGATCTACCTAAATGCACAATAATAGAAAACTTGTTAAATAAATAATAAGACTATTTAAAATAATATCTCTCATTTATTGTTTGGTGAATAAAGTTAGTTATATTTTTATAAAACTTCTATATTATACAGATGTACATATAATTAAAATTATGTTCAGATAGATGCTAGATAGATAGGTGAGTTAAATAAATATTAGATAGAAAAACTATTAACATGATTGCATTTATGCTATTGCTGACTTATACAAAAAGTACATATAACACAGTTACCAGGGAGAAGACTGAATAGCACAGCTTTTAGAAAAATTATCCCTGCATTTGCAGAGTGTGATCCTTAGGTGGGATTTGTAAGGCAAGACCATGCCTTAGAGGGAATTGATGTTTCTACTAGATAGAAGTTACTCTCCAGGCAGGATATATGGCAGGCCTAATCACTGAATAAAGGGTCAATAAACTTTTTTCTATAAAGATCCAGTTAGTAAATATTTTTGGCTTTGCAAGCCATACTGCCTCTGTCACAACCTTGCAGTTCTGCCATTGTAGTGCTAAAGCAGTCCTAGACAATATGTAAAAAATGAGTGCAGCTGTGTTACCGTAAAATTTTATTTACAAAAACAGACTGGCAATGGATTTAACCCCTGAGTCATAATTTGCTGACACCCAGACTATCAAAACAAAAGCCTTCCTCTCTGTCTGCAGGGCCAGTTTGACCGGAATCCTATGTGTGGAGATATTCAGAGAACTTTCAGTGCTGAGTGTACTAGTACAAGTAAGCTGCCCTTGTGCAAGGTAGGGGCTGGAAGAGGGTATTAAGAGCAAGTCTTTGCTTTCTATAAGCATCTGCACTGGCATTAGTTGCATGAGCAGCAGCTGTGGGTGCAGATGTGCAGAAGATGATGGCTCAAGGGGAGGTCAATCTCAGGGAAGTGACAGGGCTATCCTCAACCTCACATTATATCAGACTTCTGATAGCAGTAGAAAGTGAGCTACCTGAGCCTTTGTGACCAACAGCAGCAGTGCTTACATGACCAGTGGGAATGAACAAAGATAGCCGGGGAGATACAAGTGGTGGGAACACACCGCATAAAGGTAGTGGTGGGGTAATGGAAGGTGGGAATGAACAAAGATGGGCTCAGAAGAGCAGTGAACCATGAGGGAAGCAGAGCAGGGACAAGACAAGAAGCTCAAGTAGGAAAAACCTAACCCAGCTATCCTGTGTGGAAATACTCAGAAATAACTAGGTAATCTTTGAATAGGGCAACTTTCAAGCCACAACAATTTGTGAGCTAAAGGAGTTGTAACTGTGCTTGTTGTCACAGGCTGATGAGGACAGAAACATGGGGGTTATCTATATATATAAAAACCTAAGCAATTGAACGACCGGTGGACCAGTCGCTATGATGCGCACTGACCACTGGGGGTGGGGGGGGAGGGGAGAAGCAGATGCTCAATGCAGGAGCTGCCCCCTGGTGGTCAATGCATTCCCAAAGCGGGAGCGCCACTCAGCTGACCGACAGGTGCCAGATGCAGGGCTCACGGCTGGCTGCCGCAGCCCAGAGACCACAGCGGAGCCTATCGAGCGGTGGAGGCAGGCACAGTGGGGCAGGGATGAGCAGGAGCAGCAGGCAGGAGCGGCAGGTGGTGTTGGACTGCCCAATCCCCTCAGGCTATGCCGAGGGACCCCACGGGTGCACAAATCTGTGCACTGGGCCTCTAGTATTACATAATAGCCAAAAGCTTCTAGGAATTCAGGAGTAGTAATTCATCACAACAACATCTATATTCATTTGGAAAATAGTAGTTCATAAAAGTGCAAAACATGTCATTTATTCCAACTAAGGTTGTTGTGTAAATAGATTTATGTACTTAAAATGATCCCATGCCCTCCCCTCACCTCTCAACGTGTGGCTCAAAGGCCCAAAGATTCCTTTAGGAAGGAATCTGCTGATGGAGGTGTGGAGATTATCTAAGATATGAAAAATAAGTCCCCAGTGCTCTTCATTATCTGGCCTTTACTACATATTATCTCACACCAATGTTCACATTGCTTCCCTTGCTCTAGACATAGTGGCCTGCTTTTGGTTCTCAGGAAGCATCATTCTCTCTCCTTCCTCAGGGCTTTGAAAGTTCTATTCCTTCTGCTTGGAACACTCTTACACACACACACACACACACACACACACCTTTGACTAATATATTCTAGACATCCTTCATACCACAAAGTGCTATTTTAGGTTCTAGTGACGTTATCACACAGTGAAAACGCCCTGATCTATAGGAGGTTGGGAGAACTTATTTCTAGACCTAGATCAACTACCACCTAGCTGTGTACCTTGGGTTCTTTATCCTCTCTGAAAATTAATTTATAATATCATGGAAACAGAGCTAAAAATATCAACTGTAACTAGTCAAAGAGTTGTCAGAGAATTATCTATATATATAAAGAGCCAGAGCCCATCCGAAACAACTGGACGACCGAACAGGCTGAGTGGGGCAACAAGGCCGGCAGAGGGGTTAGTGAGGAACAACCAAATGAATGAGCAGCAGGCTGTGTGGGGTGACCAGGCCAGCAGGAGCCATGATGGGCGGGGACCGAGGCAGAGGTGATTAGGGGTGATCAGGCAGGCAGACAGGCGAGCAATTAGGGCAATCAGGCAGGCAGGCAGGGTGGTTAGGGGCGGTCAGGCAGGCAGGCGAGCAGTTAGGGGCAATCAGACAGGCAGGTGAGTGGTTAGGGGTGATCAGGCAGGCAGGCAAGTAGTTGGGACAATGAGGCAGGCAGGCAGAGGGGTTAGGGGTGATGAAGCAGGCAAGCAGAGTGGTTAGAGGTGATCAGGCAGGCAGGCAGAGGCGGTTAGGGGCGATGAGGCAGGCAGGCGAGTGGTTAGGGGCGATGAGGCAGACAGGCAGAGTGGTTAGGGGCGATGAGGTAGGCAGGCAGGTGAGCAGTTAGGATCCAGTGGTCCTGGATTGTGAGAGGGATGTCCCAGATTGAAGAGGGTGCAGGCTGGGCTGAGTGGACCCCCCACCCCCATGCACAAATTTCATGCAACCAGCCTCTAGTATGCAATAATTGTGAAGGAATGCTTTGAATAGTATAAGGCACTATGTTTGGAAAACTCTAGAAGGGCCTTTCTTTTGCTCAGCCAAAACTCCCTCTCAGGCTGCTCCTCACATTCTCTTTTCTTCTTTACAGCAGGGGCCGGAGATTCAACTTGCTTTGCTCTCCTGTAATAACTGCCACCGCTCACCCAATCCCTGGAATCATGTTGCTCCAAGGCTAGTTGCTCTTCCTACCCATGATCATATTTGATGACCCAAACAACACAAGTTGTTTCTAATTACCTCAGAAAACAAAAACAGCAAACTTGAAGTTGTTAGTGACAGCGCTCTGGAAAGATTTTATAGTTCTCTCGCCCACGTTTTGTTTCAGAGTAACTGAAACACCCAGGAACCTCCGTCTTCTAGCTTTCTTCTCAAAGATGATGCTCAACAAAACTTCCTTCTCCTTTGATCCTGATATTAGCAAAATTCCTGACAGCTCTTCCTTGAGGATGCTTCTCTTCCTCAACTGAGAATGTCATTCAAGAAAAAAGGTCACCTCCTTGTCTTAGGTACAGTTTGTAACCTGAAAACCTCAGCTTGGGTGATTCCATGGAGCCTCGGCCCTCATGGAAATGGACTGAGAAAATCCACAGCCCATGTGCTGACTCTCCATGTCAATACCCACAGGCACATTGCTAAGTGAGCACAGCGCTCTTTCCAGCTGATCTCAGCCCCAGTTCAGAATGCTACTCAGGCCAGCCCTTTAGACAGCCATCATCAATCAAGAGCTGGCAAGTGAGATAAAACCAATTACTTGTAAATACCATCGAGGCAAAACCTTTCTCCCAAAGCTTACTCTTAAAGTACTGGGGCAACTTTTTACATAAAGCCTTCTGTTTACTAGAATTGGAAAGTGCCCTCAACTCTGTGATTTGTGTGTATTCCGGCTCCCTGCAATCATCCTCAGCTGAGGTTGGTGGACAGCTCTAAGAAAAGATTATTAAATAGAGCAATTCTGTTTGGGGTGAAAATGTATGCACTGGAATTGTCCTTATGAGATGATTTGGTCCTTGCTCCAAAGTAGTTTTGTAGTTTATTTTCTATGATTGCTGTTTAGGTGCCAGGAACAGAAGCTTTTGCAGCCACCATTGATGACCTACACAAATCCGTTTCCATCTTCTTCTTTGTTGGCAGAATCAGATTTCACTTGGGTATTCATAGAGTTTGATTTGCTCTAATTGGATAGTGTGCCCACTTTGATTGCTACTGTATCCAATGTTGAATATTTTTCACCCTCCACAAAGCCCTATGCTCAGGAAAGGGGTTCCTCCTCGCTGCCAGGAATGAATTGCAGCTTATCTAAGCCAATTGAAGTGAACTCATTCCCTTTGCCAGTGATTGGTTTAGGCATTAATGTGTAGCCCATCCTGGCCAATGATGTGGGAGAGTATGTCTGTCTAGTGGGGAAAATTCTGGGAAAATACTAGTATGTTTAGTCTTACAAAGTATGTCCAAAGGGCTTCAAAATAAAGTTAGCAGAGTAAGTATATGTATTTGCCACTCATACCTTCCAAAACCCCACTAAAAAGACAATAAAGGAATTTCCTTTAAGGCATAGATCTGTAAGAACAAGGAAAATGGGAAATGAGAGGAGACCAACACAATTTTAAAAGTGAAAAAGCATACAGACAAGTAGGAACTGATTCAGCAAACCTAAGAAAGTGAATTCTAAGCCATCCGTGGAGAAAGCTAAGAAGGAACTTAATTTACAAGAATGCCAAAGTCTCAGGAAGTGGAAATTTTGGTCATAGGATTAAAAAACAGGCTGAGAACAAAAGGATTTTTTTAAATTTGTTGAAGAAAAACAACAATAACAACATCTACAAACCACTCTGTATATCTAGTAATTGCCTCTCCCACACTGAGGGGTTCGTCTCCAGAAGGGGTCAGAGGATCTCTGGTTTAGGAAACACCAAGCAAGGCTGAGGACAGGGTGGTGTGTTGAAAACGAGAAGACTGAGTGAAATTCCACATACTCATTGTTGAAATCCGCAGGCCTCTTCCACAAATTGAGTTCCCAAAATGTTGGCAGCCAGGATTACTCCCTCCAAGCAAGACACTGGGGGATTTTTCTCTGGGTAATCGGTCCAGCCAAGACAACATAATTAAAGGTTATGTTTTCAAGGATTCTTCTAGTAAATGTGCCCAGCCAGATCACACAATAGGGAAGCTCACAGTTGACAAGACCCAATCATGTGCAAAGAGTTTCCAATTAGCTTCTTAGTTACCCACTCTTAAGTAAGATTAGACTGTAAAGGATCATCAGAAGAAGGCTCTAACACGGCGGTTCTCAACCTTGGCTGCACATTAGAATCACCTGGGAATCTTTTTAAAATCCTGATTTCTGGGCCTCATCCTCCGGAAATTCTGTTTCTTTGTTACTAATGTTGTGTCCTCACCCCATAACAAACAAACAGAATTTAATTTCCAGAGGATGAGGCCCAGAAATCAGGATTTTAAAAAGATTCCCAGGTGATTCTAATGTGCAGCCAAGGTTGAGAACCACTGCTCTAACATGAAGGACAGAGTCCAAGGCAAATATAGGAAAACAATTTGAAAGACACAGCTCTGATAAGGAAAGAAAATTTTAAGAAACTATCATCGCCTGGCCGGCATGGCTCAGTGGTTGAGTGTCAACTTATGAACCAGGAGGCCACGGTTCGATTCCCGGTCAGGACACATACCTGGGTTGTGGGCTCAATCCCCAGTGTGGGGTGTGCAGGAGGCAGCCGATCAATCATTCTATCTCTCTATCTTCTATCTCTCTATCTTCTTTCCTCTCTGAAATCAATTTAAATAGATATTAAATGTTTTTTTTAAAAAAATAAACTATCATCAATGTCCTCAGAGAGAGAACAAAATGGTAGTTTTTACAAAAGAGGTAAGAGACAGATGCAAAGAACAGAAAATAAATATTGAAAATTAAAAATAAGAGTGATGAAAGATTTCAATAGAAGGGTTAGATGATAAAGCTGAGGAAATGAACCTAAAAATGGAGCAAAAAAAAAAAAAAAGTGGATGGAGGAAGGGCAGAAGGGCAACAGTAGAGCAAAAAAAGCTCAACATCCATATAATAGAACTTCTAGAAAAGAAAGAAAAAACATAGGGGAAGATATAATGAAAGAATAAAAACAATAATAATAATAATAATAATAATAATAAATCCCACTACTGGAAATCAAAAGTTTCCAGATTAAAGGGTTGAACTAAGTGACAAACATAATTAATAAAATTAGGTCCACAATAAAGCACATTATCATGAAATTTCAAAACATTGGAAATAAAGAGAATTATATGGTGGGGAGAATCATATTATATACTAAAGATCAATGTGAGGGAAAATCATATTACATCTAAGGATCAAGATCAGAATGGCATTGAACTTCTCTACAAGTAACACTGGAAACATGAAGGATGTAGAGCAAGGCTTTCAAACCTCTGAGTGAAAATTATTTCCAAACTATAATCTATACCAGTGATAGCGAACCTATGACACACGTGTCAGAGGTGACATGCGAACTCATTTTTTTGGTTGATTTTTCGTTGTTAAATGGCATTTAAATAAATAAGATTCTGTTTTGGAAAAGGATCCTTTTCTTTCCAGATGAAAGTGTGTAAAACAAGCAAAATGAATTCCTCTGGGTGACAGGAGATGGCCCAGGGATTCCTGAACACTGAGGCAGAAGGCCTGGACGAGGGGATTGGGAGGCCTCGCCTGCCCTGGCGGTCTCATCCGTCAGTAGGAGCTGCAAGGGATCCAGGCTACCCTTCTCAGAGACAGCAAAGGTACACTGTCCTCCCCCTGCCCACTGCTGGGCTCTCTCCCAGGAACTCAGAGATCTGGGGCCTGTGTCCACCAGGGCCCCACACCCCACTGTGTGTCCAGTCCTGGCTGGAGATATAAGATGAACCTGCTGCCTTGGCCCTGTCCCTTGGACTCTGAGAAGCCTTCCTGTGCAATGAGGCTTGGCTGAAGCTGGAAGGAGGGAGGATGCAGTGGGAGGAGACCCAGTTCCTGTTCGGAACTGCCACTCGCTCTCTGTGTGCCAGTAGAACAGTGATGGCGAACCTATGACACACGTGTCAGAGGTGACGCGCGAACTCATTTTTTTGGTTGATTTTTCTTTGTTAAATGGCATTTAAATATATAAAATAAATATCAAAAATATAAGTCTTTGTTTTACTATCGTTGCAAATATCAAAAAATTTCTATATGTGACACGGCACCCGAGTTAAGTTAGGGTTTTTCAAAATGCTGACACGCTGAGCTCAAAAGGTTCACCATCACTGATCTATACCCAGCCAAACTATCAATCAAATATTAGGATACAGTAAAGACATTTTCAATTATTCAAGTTCTCAAAAAATTTATTTCCCATTATCTTATCTCAGAAAGTTACTAGAGGGTTTACTCCATCAAAACAAGAGAATAAATTTTTAAAAAATCAAAGACAAAACATCTGAAAAGCAAGGGCTTCAACACAAGAAACAGAGTCAGGGAACTCCAGGATGAAGGTAGAGAGAGAATTCAGCATGACAGATGAGCTGGTCTAGGGAGAAATCAGTTCACACTGACACAGGTTAGGAAGTTCTGGAAGACATGTCTCTGAGAAAATAAGGTTGATAAATGGAGCCGGTAAAGGTCTTTAATATCCATGAGAGAACAAGCCTTAGCCAAAAGCCAACAAGTTGTATATAGCAAATAGAAAATATAGAATGAAACTATGCCCCCATGACATCACACAACCATCCCTAAGACCATCCTGGTCTCCAGACTTTGTATTATTTGAGATAATAAATGTTGCCTTGTTTAAACCACTTTAACTTGGGTTTTCTGTTCCTTGTGGCCAAAATCATAAACTGATACAGAGATTCAAGTTCCTTCAGAAAAAAATAAGGTAGGGGGCTTGACCCATAATTTGGAAAGCCAACATGAATTAAGGCAGCGCTCTCATTAGTCACATGAGCACTCTTATTCACTTTCTCTCTCCTGCATCTATTCTATCTTTTCTCTTAGCCATCAGTTCCCCTGCTTACTCATATTGTCTGCTACCTTTTTAGCAAATGGCTGGTCACAACCCTCCTCTATTTCATGGCTTCTTTCCAACTTCAGCTCCCATTGTTAAAATGCATATACTCTAGTAATGTCTTGAGAAAGTAAATAGGATAAATCCCCCTCATCAAAAAAAGAGAGAATATATAAACTCCTTTAATGGGCCATTCTTCTCCGCTACCTCACAATAAAGGCATTTTAAAGCCAAACCACAACTTCCTGTTACAATCATTTTCTCTTGTGGCCTCACTGGAAATGAGATACAGCAGTTTCCCATTACTTCTATAATATTCATACTGGAAACATTATACTGCTTGGGTAGTCTCGTCTCCAGGCAAAATAAATACAATTTCTTTACACTATGATTTTAAGGGTAAGGGGGAGGGGAGAGGAATCTCTTTCATCACATTTATAAAAGTTATCTCCACAAAAAGAATGTATAGATCAGTTTTTGTTCAACAATAATGGAGGCATTACGCAAACACAAAAGGCAATATTTTAAGTTATGATATTTTAATTCCTACACTCTTTACGGAATATAATTTAAATATGCAAAATCTCTGTTCTAGCATTGATCACAAAATACATGGGTCATTTCCTGTGAGGAGCCAGAAAATCATGATGAGTGATAAAATAATAAATAGATACACGTGAGACATATAGTACATTATAAAGAGATATACTTAAATAAACCTAGTATGCCTTTAAGGGCACATAAACTTTGTGAAAGTTCAATGCATGTCTATCTATCCTATATAATAAAAGGCTAATATGCAAATCGACCAAACAGCAGAATGAGCAGTCACTATGACGTGCACTGACCACCAGGGGGCAGATGCTCAATGCAAGAG
>NW_005365325.1:3441606-3467401 GCF_000412655.1 Myotis brandtii
AGCCAGAAGCCGGGCTCACAGCTGGCGAGCGCAGCAGCAGTGGCGGGAGCCTCTCCTGCCTCCGCAGCAGTCAGACATCCCCCCAAGGGCTCCCAGACTGTGAGAGGGCACAGGCCAGGCTAAGGGACCCCTCCCCGCCCCCACCAAGTGCACAAATTTCATGCACCGGGCCTCTAGTTTCTAGATAATGCTTTTATGCCTTATGTACATATAGGGAGGATTGAATGTGTATATGTATGTACATATGTTGAGAGAGGAACAGAAAGAAAGTGGCATGTCTTTAAAGATGTATTAATGTTCTGAAGACATGTTAGCATTATAATGCATCTTTAATATGTATATATATTTTTAATATATTTTTATTGATTTCAGAGAGAGGAAGGGAAAGGGAAAGAGAGAAACATCAATGATGAGAGAGAATCATTAGTTGGCTGCCCCCTATACACCCCACACTGGGGATTGAGCCTGAAACCTGGGCATGTGCCCTGACTGGAATCGAACCATGGCCTACTGGTTCATAGGTCAATGCTCAACAATGGAGCTATGCCAGCTGGAAATATATATTTTAATATGCCTTTAATGCTAACCCTATGACAGTCCAGAAAAAATATAAAATTGTCCTAGAAATGAGGTCATGGCACATTCAAGCATAGGGATTTTCTCATTAGTAGACTGTATGTATCCAGTTCATGATCAGTAAAGCTCATGTTAACAGAGTACAATGAAAGGTGCTTAGGGCTTTTCATATTATTTAATTAAGGGAAGAACAGAGGAAGCCAATCTTTATTGAAATAAAGATTTGATCAGATTTCCCTTTGTGTTCTCACATTTGGTCCTTCCCATCTGAGTTGCTATTGCCTCAAGCAGAACTGGTCACCTCACACCTGAGCCTGGAAATTGCTTTATTCTTTAGTCTGCTCTCCTCCAGTCCTTTCGCTGCCCCTCCATTCTTTTCTACAAAGAATACTCTAAGCAGTGGTCGGCAAACTGCGTCTCACAAGCCACATGCGGCTCTTTGGCCCCTTGGGTGTGTCTCTGCCTAAGCCTTAGAAGTACCCTAATTAAGTTAATAACAATGTACCTACCTATGTAGTTTAAGTTTAAAAAATTTGGCTCTCAAAAGAAATTTCAATCGTTGTACTGTTGATATTTGGCTCTGTTGACTAATGAGTTTGCCGACCACTGCTCTAAGGGATCTCCTCTCATTAGTCTGTGAATTCTGAGGGGCAAACATTGTCTTCCTCCCTATAGTTCTCTCTAGTTTCATCCTGAGAAGTAGCATTGCATGGGAGGGCCAAAGAGAAATCACTGGACAAGTATGAGCTTAGCAAAGTTTGAATTCCACCTGACTCTGGGTATTCTTGGATATACTGGGATGAGCCTCATCATCTGAGGAATTATACAGCGAAGCAGATGATCTCCGACTCATCTTCAACAGGCAGATGCTTCCCTCTCCAAAGTTCAGCCAGTCTCTACACATAGGGTCAACCGTGGCTGTAGGGAGGTTATGCTCAGAGAAAGGAGACATGGGGGCTTTCCGGTTTCATCAGTTTGGAAACAAGCCTATCTCAACATACACATTCAGTTAACAAGGGTATGAGAATATTTTCTTCTTCTTTTCTTTTAGCCGATTAAGTCATAAGGTCAACCTCAACTCATCTCTTCTTCTCACACAGGACAACTGTACACGTATCCTCAAACAGTGCAGTCTTGAACTTATCCGTAGCTTCTTAGCTGATCTGAACTCCAATCAGTTGGGGAGAAGGGAGTCTGCTCACTTTTATGACTGTTTACATCAATTTCCCAATCAATTAATATTACTGTGTTCTCCCAATCTAATTTTGAAGGATATTTTTTTTTTCTAGTTAGTATTTTTTTTTTACTTATCCGTTTCTTAGCTGATCTGAACTCCAATCAGTTGGGGAGAAGGGAGTCTGCTCACTTTTATGACTGTTTACATCAATTTCCCAATCAATTAATATTACTGTGTTCTCCCAATCTAATTTTGAAGGATATTTTTTTTTTCTAGTTAGTATTTTTTTTTTAATTAAATCTTTATTGTTCAGGTTACATTTGTTCCTCTTTTTTTCCCCCCCATAACTCCCCTCCTCCCAGTTCCCGCCCCACCCTCCGCCCTCACTCCCCACCCACTGTCCTCATCCATAGGTGCACGATTTTTGTCCAGTTTCTTCCCGCATCTCCCATTCCCCTTTCCCCCCCAAGAATAGTCAGTCCATTCCCTTTCTATGTCCCTGATTCATTATAATCACCAGTTCATTCTGTACATCAGATTATTTATTCACTTGGTTCTTAGATTCACTTGTTGATAGATGCATGTTTGTTGTTCACAATTTGTATCTTTACCTTTTTCTTCTTCCTCTTCTTAAAGGATACCTTTCAGCATTTCGTATAATACTGGTTTAGTGGTGATGAACTCCTTTAGCTTTTCCTTATCTGTGAAGCTCTTTATCTGACCTTCAATTCTGAATGATAGCTTTGCTGGATAAAGTATTCTTGGTTGTAGGTTCTTGGTATTCAGCACTTTGAATATTTCTTGCCATTCCCTTCTGGCCTGCCAAGTTTCTGTTGAGAAATCAGCTGACAGTCGTATGGGTATTCCCTTGTAGGTAATTGAGTCTCTTTCTCTTGCTGCTTTTAAGATTCTCTCTTTGTCTTTTGCTCTTGGCATTTTAATTATGATGTGTCTTGGTGTGGTCCTCTTTGGATTCCTTTTGTTTGGGGTTCTCTGCGCTTCTTGGACCTGTAAGTCCATTTCTTTCACCAGGTGGGGGAAGTTTTCTGCCATTATTTCTTCAAATAGGTTTTCAATATCTTGCTGTCTCTCATCTTCTGGCACCCCTATTATTCTGATGTTGGTACGCTTGAAGCTGTCCCAGAGGCTCCTTACACTATCTTCGTATTTTCGGATTCTTTTTTCATTTTGCTTTTCCGGTTGGGTGTTTTTTGCTTCTTCGCATTTCAAATCTTTGGCTTGATTCTTGCGCTCCTCTGGTCTGCTATTGGGTGTAATATTCTTTATTTCCGACCGTGTATGCTTAATTTCTAGTTGTTTCTTTATCATAGCATCGAGGGTCTCATTAGTTTTCGTGAGGCTCTCCAGAAGTTTATTGCAAGCCCTCAAAATTGCGTTTTTTAGCTCTATATCCTCCATTTCTGTCATGTTTTTTTGTCTCCGCATTTTTTATGCTTTCTTGGTGCACCCCCTAGTGGTCTTTGTGCGCAGTCTTGTTCTAGTTGAGCCTTGATTGTTGTAGTTAATACTAGAGGGATTTGACCACCAGGCCGACTGGCTGTGTGAATCAGCTGTGTCTGCCGCGGAAAACTTCTGTCCTCTGGGGAGGTGCTAATCTAGCCTTTGCCTGAGGCGATCCGGCAAATGGCTCTGCGCAGGGCTTGGGCGGGGCGGGCTCAACAGGGCGGGCGGAGGGAGCCGTTATGGTGCCCTCAGTCCTGTTCCCAGAGGCTCTGCTTCTCAGAACCCCCGGAACCGCTGCAAACCTCGGAGGGAAAGCTGCCTTCCAACTGATGCCAGACACTCCCGCTTCTCCCGTTTGGGTCCGAGTCCCCAGCGATTCGCCCGTATCTGGAGCTCAGAGTCTGAGACTCCCCCCTGACCGAAAACGACAACCGCGCTCTCAGCCACCAGCCCGCTTTGCGCGCGCACCTCCGCACCTGAGTTTTTTCCACACTGCGCCTCCTCTGAGCCTCGGTGTGCTGTTATTTTTCCTTCTAGTTGAAGAGTCTCTCCTCAGCCAGCCTTCCTGTGGTTCTGGGTGATGTCCGTTCCGTCTTTTAGTTGTATTTTTGAAGTGGTTGTTTGCGGCAGCAGTCTCCGGTGTTTACCTATGCCGCCATCTTGGTCTCCATCCTGAAGGATATTTTTTAAGAAAACGTTATTGTTGTGCCTCCATATCAAAGCAATTCAGTTCCCCCACAGAACACCTAAATTACATGTCTTAAAGCAGAAGTAGTATGCAAATTTGCCAGCCCACCTCCTAGTCCAGTGATGGCGAACCTATGACACCCGTGTCAGAGGTGACACGCGAACTCATTTTTTTGGTTGATTTTTCTTTGTTAAATGGCATTTAAATATATAAAATAAATATCAAAAATATAAATCTTTGTTTTACTATGGTTGCAAATATCAAAAAATTTCTATATGTGACACGGCACCAGAGTTAAGTTAGGGTTTTTCAAAATGCTGACACGCCGAGCTCAAAAGGTTCGCCATCACTGTGACCTAGTCAATTTCACCAATTCCTTAACTACAGAGACAAATTTAACTTCCAGGGCTGGGGATTGAGAGGAAGAAAAACTTTATGCAAAGCTCCTAGCAGCTGTTCCTAATTTTAAAACATTGAAGGAAGAAAGCAGCTATTAGTTCAAAAGCAATCAGAGAATAACATCCCATCTTTCTCTGTCTTTGCCAAGTTAAGCCAGTTGTTCCAGACTCTTCTTCCTAAATCTAAGTCATACATTGTACAAGGACGTGCCTATGGTTACTGTTGTCACAGAAAACTCACAGGTGATGCCGTAAGGCTATTTTACCTATGAAATCTATAGGTAAATCTATAGGTAGCATGTACAAAATAAAGGTGTCAACTACTTTCAACATATGAACTGGGTGTCTCTGTAATGTTTTATATAAATCTCCTTTAGATTTCTATAATTGGTTTTAATTTAATAATATTTTTCTCATAAAAATAATTTGTGCATAGTATAGAAAAATCTGGAAAATAACATTAGGCCTAAGAAAGGATTTAAAAATTATCACATTTCCCATCCTATCACCTTATAATAAATGTTTCTATTCTGGAATATATATCCAATCTTCTTTCTATTCATATAGGGTTTGTTTTGTTTTTTACAGAGAAGTATATCTCACCATATATAGTATTATATAACATCCTTCTTTCTCTTAATAAATTGTATATGTCATATGCATTAAGTAGTTCTCTTACAAAATTATTTTTAATGGCTGCAAAGTAGCCCATTAGATGGTTGTTACCATAATATTCCTTTAAAATATTCTGTGGTTGCACACTTAGATTATTTTCAATTTTTACTATTAAAATTTACTATTAAAATTATAATCACCTGAAACTAAGATAATATTGTATGTCAACTATAATTGAAAAATTAAAAATATATATTTAAAGTAGTCAATAAATAAATAAATCCAAGATTGTAACCATGATGCTGTATTGTCTATAAAAATTAAAATTTTTTAAAAAACAAACACACACCAAAAAACCATTGTTACAATGATTCATGGTTGACAAACTGTTGCATGCATCCATGACCATTTCCTCCTGCTCTATTCCTCAGGATAGATATGCTGGGTCAGAGTTTGCAAAATTTTAATATTCTACACTTATTCACAAAAGATTCATTAAGCGAAGAATTTCACTAAAAGAGCCAGAAATGTTGTGCCAATTCTATTTTTTAAAATCTTAGATTCTTTTAGAGTAAATGAAAGGAAATTACTTCTGGAGAGTCTAATTTAAATGCTCTGGAATGGAGCCCAGGCCAGGCACATACGTTTTTTAAAGTTCAATAGCTGATTTTACAGTACATCTATGGTTGAGGACCACTGGGGCTCATTAGTGAGCTTCCTGACCTACCCAGGAATTTTACTTCCAGGGTAGAGATAACTGAATTACAATCCCACAAAAAAATTATTTTAAAACATAATGACTGGAACGGGAACTTTTTGAGAGAGGCAACTATGAGTCCTCATAAATGAGTTTTATAGATTATCTTTTATGCATGCATCTGTGTGGACACACTCATACACTAAATCAGTCACAGCAATGATTGATGAAAGGAACATAAATTGCACTCCCTGTCCCATCACCTCCTTACTTTGGAGTCCAAGGGTAAATCTACAACAAACAAATGAGGTAGTTATTTTTCATCTCTATTTTGTCACCTTAATTTAAAAATAGATTTTAAAAAGGAATGAATAAATCAAAAGCACTGGAAGCATAGCATCTAACACCATAAATTCTCAGGGGCAGGAAGATGAGATCCTACTTCTTTCTCTTTCTGAGTGTGAGTAACCTCTCAGAAAATTATAATCCCCTCATCGTCCTAGAGAAATTTGATCAGCAACTTACTGTGCTGCTCTCTGCCATCCAGTTCCCCTCCTCCCACAGGCACATTGATGCCACTTGACAGGTCATGCCTCTACCCCACCCCACCCCCAGTCCTCTACTATAGTGTCCCTCTCCATTTAAATCCTTAGGATTGTCTCATCATTCAACCTATTTGAGCTCAGGCCTTTGCATTCAACTCTAAATATCTCTACAATTCCCACTGAAGGGCCTGGCCATGCCAGCTTAAGCCACATACAGATCAATTTACTCAAGACAGAAACTATTTGTACCTGAAAATGTTGGCTTGTATTGTCTTTGGCTATTTCCTACAGCATAGAACCACATTCCTAATTAATAATAAAAGTAAAGCCTAACAGTTATTAAGTATTTTGTTTAATAAGCCTGGTGCTACAATAAGTCATCTCTTCAGTCCTCACCTATTACCTATTTTATAGCAGAGGAAAGTGAGGCTTGGAGATGTCAGAACACTAATTTCAGGTTATGCAATTGGTATGTAACTGTATGAACTCAAGCAGAGATCCACCATCTAACTTGAACATCCACATACTTATTCACTACACTCCGGAACTTCAACTCAAATTAAAAAGACTCCATCCATTCTCCCCCGCCAATGCATCTTCAAGCCAAACTCCAGCCAAATTGTCCTACTCCGTTTTCCTAAAGCACTACCAGGAAATATATTAAGTAAACAGTCTCTCTCATTAGAGTAAACTACAAGAACTCTCCAAGTTTTAGCAGAGAATTCTAGAATGACAATGTTCAGGTAGGGGGAGAATCAAATATTTGTTCATATGTACTTATCTATCCCAATTTTTTCTGCCAAATATTTGTTTTGCTTTCAAAAGGCAGTCAGTTTTCTTGTACCTCTATTTTCTGTTTCCACCAAGCCTGTGCATCCATTGGGACCACACTCATCCTCTACACACTGAATGCTTCCAGGGAAAGTAATTCACCTTTTTCTCATAAATTTCTGGTTAGAAAAATTCACTTAGAAAGGGACCAAATGCAAGGTAATTTCTTATTTTACCGATTCTGATAGATGAACAATAGTATCTTATTGTGGTTTTAGTCAGTAGTTACCAAATGGCTAATAAACATTTTCATGTGCTTATTTGTTATCCTTTTGCCCAATTTTTTGAAATATTTTAGTTCCTTTGTCTTTCCATGTAAATTTTATTTATTTATTTATTTATTTATTTATTTATCTTAAATTTTAGAATGAGCTTTTATATACCTTCAAAAACCCTGTTGGAATTTTGAAGTGAATTACATCTATAAATGAATTTGAGGAGAATTAAATCTTTACTATGTTAGGTCTTCTAAATCATGAACAGCATTTTTTTAAGGGAGGAGGGATTAAGATGTACACATTGCCAATTATAAAAACACAGGAATACATAAGGAATATAGTCAATAATATTGTAATAATTATGTATGGTGTCAGATGGGTACTAGATGTATTGGAGTGACCTCTGTTTAAGTTATATAAATGTTTTACAGCTAAAACTAATGTAATATTTTATGTCATCTGAAATTGAAATTTTTTAAAAATTGTAATTGGGTAGTATTTTTTTTACAGATATGAGAGTTCTTTTTATACAGGATGGGGCAAAAGTAGATTTAGTAATGAGTACATAAAACAGTTTATTCTTGTATTATTATTTATTCGTTATTGTATTTTTGTCAATTTGAACAACTGTAAACCTACTTTTGCCACATTTTGTATTCTAGATATAAGCCCTTCATTGATCAAATGATTTGCAAATATTTTCTCCCTGTCTGTATCTTTTCATCCTCAAAATAGTTCCTTTGGTAGAGTGAAAGTTTTTCATTTTGCTCATATCAAATTGATCAATCTTTTCTTTTATGGGCTGTGCTTTTGGTATCACATCTAAGAACTCTGTCTAACTCCAGGTCACAAATCTTTACTCCCTATTTTTTTCATCATTCTACATTTTACATATAGAGCTATGACCCATTTTTTAGTTATTTTTTTATACAAAGTTTGAGGTTAAGATCAAGTTTCTTTCTCTCTCTTTTTTGCATATGGTTATTCAGTTGTTTCAACGCCATTTTTTGAAAGGCTTCCTTCATTGAATTGCTTTCACAACTTTGTGAAAATCACTTGGGCATATTTGTGTGAGTTATTTCTGTGTTTTCTGCTCTGTTCCATTGATCTATGTGTCTATCCTTTTGCCAAGATCACACTAAATTGATTGCTGTAACTTTATAAGAAATCTTAAAATCTGACAGCATGATTTCTCCAACTTTATTACTCTTTTTAAAAATTGCTTTGGTTGTTGTGGTTGCTTTGCCTTTCCATGTACATATAAGAATCAGCTTATCTGTGTCTATAAAAGCAGTGCTAAGATTTGGTTGGAAATGCATTAAATCTATAGATCAACTTAGGGCAAGTTATGTCTTTGCTATGCTGATTCTTTCAAGCCATAAAATAGTACATCTCTCCATTTATTTAGGTCTTTTTTTTATTTTATCAGGGTTTTATAGTTTTCATCATACAGACCCTATTCATGTTTTGTTAGATTTTATACCTAAGTATTTAATTTTTTGCAGCTAATGTAATTTTTAAAATTTTGTTCATTGCCAGTATAAAGAAATACATTTGATTGTATCCTGCAATCTCATTAAACTCACTAATTTAGGGGCTTTTTTGTGGATTCCTTGGAATTTTCTGCACAGATGATCACGTTGTCTGAAAATATGGCTGGCTTTTCTTTGTTTTTTCTTACCTTATTATACTGGTTAGGACATCCATAGTGAGCTGTGTAATTGCATATCCTTGCCTTATTTCCAATTTTAATGGAAAAGCACTCACTCTTTAACCATTAAGTATAATGTCAGCGAGGTGTTTTGTAGATGCCTTTTATCAGGTAAAGAAAGTTTCCTTCTAGTCTTAATTTGTTGAAAGGCTTTCTCATAAACAGGTGTCAAATTTTGTCAAATACTTGTTCTGCATCAATTAATAACATGCTTTTTTTTCTTTAGATTGTTAATAAGCTAAATTATATTGACTGATTTTCCAATATTGAACCAGTCTCATATTCCCAGTATAATCTCTACTTGACCATAGTGTATAATTGCTTTTACATATTAAAAGATTCAACTCAATATTTTATTGAGTATTATTGAATTTATGGTCATGAAACATATTTGGCTATCATGTTTTTTGTTTGTTTTGTTTTCTTTTCTAGTGTTTTTGTCTAGGTTTGGTATCTTGGTAATGCTGGCCTCACAAATTAAGTTTGGAGTGTTCTTTGCTCTTCTAATTTCTGGAAGAGATTGTGTAGAATTGGTGCTTATTCTTCTTTAAATATTTGGCAGAATTTGCCAGTGCTTTTTTGAAATTTTCAACTGCAAATTCAATTTCTTTAGTTGTCATAGAATTTTTTTAGTTATCTATTACATCTTGGGTGAGTTTTGATACTGTGTTGTTTTCAAGGAATTGTTCTATTTCATCTAAGTTTTAAAACTTAGGTTAATAGAGTTGTTCTTAGTATTCCCTTAATATCATTTTAATGTATCTGGGATCTGTAGTGATATCTGCTCCTTCATTTCTGGTATTGGTAATTTATTATTTATTTATTTATTTTTCCATCTTGCTAAAGGCTGATCAATTTTATTAATCTCAAAGAATCACATTTTGTTTTTATTTATTTTCTCTATTGTTTTCTGTTTTCAATTTCTATGATCTTTGCTCTTACCTACATTATTGCCTTTTTTATGCTTGCTTTGGGTTTATTTTACTCTTACTTGTATAATAGTTGTGTGTGTTTTTTTAATGGAAACTTATGTTATTGACTCGAGACTTTTCTTTTCTTAGACAAGCATTTAATGTGATTGATTTTTTAAATTTTTGCAAAAAATTCTATGTGGTAGAACAATATCCAGAACTGGAGTTAGGGTGCATCAGATTTCATTTGAATGCAAGACAAGATATTTTTGAATTAATGAACCCATCACATCATTCGAGAGAGGGGAACAAAGTGATTCCAAATGTGAAAGCTTTAGATGGTGCAACACAAAATTAATCACAGAGTTATAACAGGCAAGAGTTGTCAGGGAGCAAAGAACAAAGCATTCTCTGCAGCAGGGTGGGAGGCTCTTCTGCAAGGGTCTTTCCTACTAAAAGGCACTCTGGTAGCCCCGTGTGTTATCTTCAGTCACATATGCTCCTCCTTTATGTCTCTTCTTCTAGGAAGTACCAATACTGTGGGAGGGTACATAGTATGTTGTTTATAATATACTCAGTTGCACCCTATGGGATTCATTCAATAAATATTAATAAATATTTCCAGTGTGTTTAAGACTACAAAGAATTATTTTGTGCCTCATATTTTATTTATTTTATATATATATATTTTATTTATTTTTTACAGAGAGGAAGAGAGAGAGATAGAGAGTTAGAAACATCGATGAGAGAGAAACATCGATCAGCCGCCTCCTGCACATCTCCTACTGGGGATATGCCCGCAACCAAGGTACGTGCCCTTGACCAGAATCGAACCTGGGACCTTTCAATCTGCAGGCCAACGCTCTATCCACTGAGCCAAACCGGTTTCGGCTGTGCCCCATATTTTAATGAATTCACAGTTCCTTTACAGGAAACACCATACACACAAATGAGACCAATATCAATGAGTAATAGTGATCATTTATTTAAAATATACTATTTGCCAGATAGTGTATGTGCTGATACTTTACGTACATTTAATCTCTATCACCAACCAGGAAGCTACAGAGAATAGGGAGGATAGTTTCATAGAGAGAATATAGGTTTGGGAGTGAGACACCAAGTTTGAATCTCTGCTCTGTCATTTAAGATGACTTAAGCCAGTCATTTAAACACTCAGAACTTGAGGGGTTTTTTAAAAAATTAAAAAATGGGGTAAAGTTGTTGTGAGGGTCAAAAGTGATTAATATATTAAAAGAGCCTAGTTGGAGGGGAAAGTAGGGGGTTCAAAGTCTAAAATACTTCACTTCAAACTCAACGCCACCACTTATAGCTATAAACCTTTAACAAGTTATTTAGTCTGAGTTTTGATATTACATATATTAAATAGGGCCAGATAAATAGATAGGTGGGCAGATAGATGATAGATAGATAGATAGATAGATAGATAGATAGATAGATAGATTATAGATAGATGATAGATAGATGAGACAGAGGCAGACATATAGACAGATCACCTCCTCCTTCATCACAAAACCTCTCTTTTAGGTGTTTCCTTCTCAATTACTGGCAACTCCATCCATCCTCTCAGTTGTTCAGATCAAACAACTTGACTCTCCCCATAAGTCACAATCTCTGAGAGCAAATCTCATTAGTTCTACCTTCAAAGTCTATTCAGACTTTTTTCACCCCTCCTATCTCCTCCTCCATCATCATGATCTGAGCCATCTGTCCTATTAACTTCCTAACTGGTTTTCTCACTTCTACCCTTACCCTCCCACCCACTGTTCTCATTGTGGCAGGCAGAATGAGCCCTTTAAACATCAGTCAGATCTAATTCTCCAATGGCTTCCCAGTTCAGTCAGAGTAAAAGTCCATCTTTACAATGGCTTACAAGTTGCCTCCCAAGTCTGCCCTCCCCCACCACTAACTCAGGTGTCCCTGTGATCTCTCCGGTGCTTTCACCAACACCAGCTCCACTCCAGGCCCACGGCTTCCATGCCGTTCTGGGAACATTTCTCATTCTTTCCCTCCTCAGGGACCTTACACATTCTATTTCTTCCACCTGGAATGTTCTTCTTCCAAATAGCCTCAATTTAAAATTCCAACAACCTTAAAATAAATAAATAAATAAATAAATAAATAAATAAATTCCAATAATCTACTCTCCTCCCAGTATTCTCTATTCCCTTACCCTACCTATTTTTCTATAACATTTTTCACCATCTAACAGCATTATACTGTACTATTTACCTTTTTGTTATTGTTGCCTGTTCCCCCAACACACACACACACACACACACACACACACACAAATGGGAACTCTACAAGAGCTGAGATTATTGGTTGTTTTGTTCATTGCTGTATCGCCAAACATAGAATATTATCTAGCACATATTATTACCCTCTCTCTTGATTGCCCCTTTCCCTCCCTCTCTTCTCTCTCCCTCTCTCTGAAATATATATGTATACATATCACAGCAACTTTTCTGTGTTCATGGAATCCTAGAAAAAGCAGTATACAGAGTAAATCTTGGTTTTCTCTTCACTGGGAAAGGATGTGGAATTAATCATATATTTAACATGTGTGTGCTAGTACCTACTATGTGTCAGGTACTATTTTATTTACAATAAATAGGAAATTATCTGTGTCCTGAACTCACTGTCTAGTTTGAGAAAGAAATGAGTAACTATATAAGAAATAAGAGAAAAGTACTCACAAAAAATATTTTACTTAGTGAAGAGGGAATTGTGAGAGATTTAAAAATAGATCTGATGTGGTCAAGACAAAGCTGGCAATAACAATCAATTAGAGAGAAGACTGATGGCACAGTGTGAGTTTGGTGCAGAAGTTTCCCCATTTGGTCAACCTCGGGGGCTGATGAAGATGATTCAAGTGTTCCTTTGACAGTGAGTCATCCATAATTTCATGATTGCTTTTGCTTGTGTTTGCAGTAATAAACTGATCCTCACGCTATAATTCCTATTATTAGAAGATTCCATTCTAACCAGTACAAATTGTTAGGCCAGGAAGTGGGTGTTTATAATATGGGTTTTCTGGTTCTCCAGTGGGCCTGGGTTACAGTGAACTCAGCATTTACTGAATAAGAAACACATCCTAGAACCTTTCCTAATTTGCTGTATGGGGCTAAACAAGAGGTGCTTGGGGGCACATTCAGGAGAACTCAAAGCGCTAGATGGAGAAGTGGGGAAGGTGAACAGTAATAGCTAAAGTGTTCCTGTATTACAAGAATGAAATTGCCCTTCTGAGTAAACATTTAGCAAACTGGCAGATTCATAACTCCGGAGTGCAGAGGGCTGAATATGCCAATAGCAACAGCAAAAAGAAGCTTTGAGGACATACCTCAAATTTCCAAACCTTATTTCGTTAGTGGAAACTTTTGGAGTGCTGCTTCAGACCCTAGAATTTTAACTCTATATAAGATGGAGTGTGGAAACTATGGACACAGAGGAAACATCTGGAGGAGAAAAAAATGCACCTTCTTATAAAGGAGCTCTTTGGGAAATGGTAGAAATAACAGCTCCTTAGGAACTTGCTGATAACTGTATGGTCCTTGGTGATTTCACATACATTATCTCATCTGATCCTCACAGTATTCCCTGAGGGGTATGTATTATTATTTTCCTCATTTAATAAAATAGAAAACAGACACTCAATGAAGTGACTTTTCTAAGAGACATAAATAAGATCAAATTCTGGTCTTAACACCCCCAATCCTACACCTGTCTTTCCCTACTGGCTATGATGAAACTCAGGCGGATAAAGAGTTTGAAAAATCCTGGTCTAGAGTAATCTTTTCTGGCCTTGATGGCACATGGAAATCACCTGGAGGTATTTACAAACACTAATGTGTTGATGCCAACACTAGAGATTTTGATGCAATTGCTCTGGATTACAATCTGGACTGGAAGATGTTTTAAGCCCCCCCAGGTGATAATAATCAGAATTGAAAATAACTATTGGAAAATAATTTTAAATTACAGTTTCCCTGAGTTTCAATGTAGGCCTATTGAGTTAAAGCCCCACAGGTGAGTTGGAGTAATTGTGATATTTTATAATCTTCCCAGACTGTTCTAGTAAGTACCCAGTTCTGGGAACCACTGGTCTACCATGTGACCTTTAGAGCTGCTCAAGGTGAGTAATACCTTGAATACCCAGGCACTAGTCCCACCTCTGTCCTTGCCTGCATTTTCATAGGGAACTGACTTATCTTCACATCTATGTTTCTTGATCCTAAACGAGCCTATTGCTATTTGTTCCATCAATCTCTTTGGAATGTTCAAAGGAAAGTGATGAATACCAAGTTTTTTAAAAGTTGTAACTCATCCTACACTTGTAAGGTATTATCATTATTGAACCCCACTGGTGTTCCTGGTTTTTATCTCTAAAATTGACTGCCTTCTGAACAGGCCACCTCTATAAGAGAATCCTACTCTTTTTTTCCCCCTCTTCATAATTCACAAGGAGACAGCCTATGGCTCAGAAGAAGGGTTACTGAAGATTCTCTTTCCCATTAGAGGAAATAATACATAGAGGAAGCTTGCTCCAGTGAGGGGAAATGGAACGAGATGAGAATTGTATAGCCCCAATCACAGGCATTTGTTGGCAAATATACAACTTCAACCAAAGGACTGAAACATTAGACAATATGCTTTCCCAGCACTCAAATTCAATTCAGAAATAAGACTGTCCATTACCAATAACATCCCATCCCATTGGGAGCACGCAGCTTCTTCATCCCAGCTATGTCAGGGCTTTCTGTGTCTAACTCTGTAATGGGAATGTTAGGAGTGACATGGGGGTTAAGAAGAGATACATCAAGTAACAGAACACATTATACAGATTCTTACTTAGTTCAGATCCAACTCCTAGCTTCCAAGAGGTCACCACTCTTCAGATTTTCAGGGGAATGACATAGGGGATTAACAGCCTTGTGAGAGGTTTTGACCCTTTCAACCCTAGGGAAGACTTTGTAAATCACTAATGACTGGAGTCCCCTCCCAGAGATTCTGACTTGTTTTCAGATGGCATCATGCAGTTTTTAAGCCTCCGGGGAGATTGCAATGTGTAGTCAGTGCTCAGCTTCTGAGAGGGATGATAGAATAAGAGGGGCCAAGTCTGTATCCCCAGTCCTTTACTTTCCCCTGGGGGCTCTTCTGTGGTCTTACTGCCAACCCCACTGTCATTCCAACCTCAAGGAAGTGTCCATTCTCACTTAATACTCTGGGCTGTGTGTCTCAAGGGATGGGAGTAATTCAGTCATGACTTTTAAAAAAGCTTGACTAAATTTTGAGGGAGAACCAAAGTAAAGTGACAAAGAAGTCAATAGGGTTATAACTACAAATTTTTGACTATAGTCCCAATCACCTGTAGCACTTGCCAACAGCCTATTCCCACCAAAATTCCTGATGGCAACTGCTACCCACTAGTCTACTGTTGCCAAAAGAGTGTTTCCAAGATCATAAATTGGTATTTCAGCATGCACATGGATGGACAAATATATGTGTGAGTCAATCATTTTCCAAGTTACTCCTTAGAAAAGAAAGAATTCTTGTATATTCCAGTTCTCACATAGTCTTTCATATTACTGGACCCTTTTATAATGGTTTTATTTTAAACAATACCATACTATTTAGGATAGAGACATTAACTGAAACAATGCCAGTTGGAGTGTCTAATTTGTAGAGGTTACCTGACAAAAATCATTGAAGTTATAGAAGGCAAGGAAATTGAAGAGAAATTAGTAGTTATTCCTGGAATTACAACCTCTTGATTTTAATTGTCTTAAGAAAACACCTGTTAAAGATAATTTAATATAGTATAACAATCACAAATATATACCTGCAGCGTGAATGTGTTTTTTTAAAAAAACACATCCTTGTGTTATACAAATGGATACTTGAAACTGGGGATAAAAATCACTGCGGTAGATCATGCACATTCAAAAAGCTCTGTGCCTCACAAAAGTGAGAAGATAACTGCTCTAGAGAACTGAGAACTGTCAGATGACTCAAAAGGCCATCTTAATAATGAGAAAACTGTGAGTGGGGGAAACAACTTGTGAAATTGGGGTTGATTTCTAAATACATAGTTTCTATGCCATTATGAATACCTATGTTCATCTAAATTCATAAATTGAATATTATAAGTAGACATGTTACTATTCACTCATCTCCAACGTTTACTTACATATACTCCCCAAAATCTTTTTTATTGAATTTTCATGGGGAAATGAGGGAATTGCTTAGGATCTAGCATACATAGAAGGGTTGATTCTCTCAGCATTTTTCAAAGCCTTAAAGGTACTCATAGGCATTGTGACTCCCTATAGTGGGAAAAGAATATAACGTGGTATATTTCCTATTCTTTTTTTATTCAATTTATTGGGGTGACTTTGGTTAATAAAATTATGTAGGTTTCAGGTGTACAGTTCTATCCCCATTTTTATTTGACCATAGAAAGTTAATCCACAGGAAACAAGAATCCCACAGAACACATGTTGAAAAACACTGCTGTTGCCCCAGAAAACTTAGACAACCTCAGAAACACCTTCAGCAGCTTCCTTTCCTTTGACCTCCATTCAGGATGACCCCACATGTGGGTGCTGTCTTACCACCTACCACATTGAAGCTATCTCCTGGTGAGCTAGGACATCTCACTCAAGAGAAATTTTGTTTTTCTCTGGATCTTGCCACTTACTGGGGTTGTAGCCTTATTGAGTAATAATTAACATAACAAATGTGCTCGCTGTTAAGGCGTGATCCTAATCTCTAAAACAGAGAATGCTCTGGTCATTTTCAAGCTCAGCAGAAGGATTCTAGTCTTCACATCCTACTCTCTCTTTTTCACCTCTTCATAACAGTATAATAATCCCCTAACTGTACAACATCCAGACCATCCATCCCCAAATCATACACTGAGTCATGGGGAGTCAAGTAGCATTTTCTACATGCTTGATGATGTGTGACTATACAAAGATGGGTAATAATATGAATTGCAACTACAAGGAGTTGAGCATCATTGGGCTGTGATACTGATGATAAAATTAATAATAATAACTAGCAGGGATATTAATAACCACATATGGAATATATGCTATGTGGTGGACTCTGAACTAAGCTCTTAGCAATCCTCACTGCAATGATCCCAGAAGATGGTGCTACTATCTCTATTCCCCAAGAATCACAGAGCTAGTAAGTGGCCAAGTCCAATTACTTCGCTCTCTATGACACTGCATTTCTCAATCTTTAATTCTCCAGAGTTTATCCCAAGCTGTTTGAGGACTAAGGCAGTCTAGCTTTATATTCCAGAATTACACCTTGAACTAAGTGACTGGCTTTTATACAGTAGCTCCAGCTTGTGGCCGACAGAAGGAAATAAAATAAATTAGTAAAAGGCCAATCTGATATTAATCCAGAACATCAAAAAATCCAATAATTGACTAGAAATGTTTTTGTGAACATTTTTAATTTTCATATTATTTTTTAAAGGTATTTATTCCATGGTTTTCAATAACTTTTCTATAAAGAAGGTCCTGGGAATTGTTCCTCCAAGGAGCCACTATTAATATAGTGGGGAAAACTGCCTGACCTGGGCTTGAATCTGGGCCTCCACATGACTTTGGGAATGATACTAAGATACTTAATCATGTCTTGCCTAGAAATTGGATAATTGTACGTTCCTTATAGAATTGTTATGAGCGGTAAATCAAATATCATTTGCAAAGCCAGGCACATAATATCTGTTCAGCAAATGATAATTCCCCAATCCACCATGAAAAGCAATTAAAAAAGAGCCCTTTTGCCCAGCTGCTTTGTTGATGTTGATATCATTTGCAAGTTTCCACTGGGGGTGATCACTCTGTGCTCAAAGTTGTGTTTTATTTTCAAGTGGCTCAGACTTGGCAGAAAAAGATAACACTAGCTGTAAGAAGGCTGTAAATTCTGGCTGGAGCTTACCTTGGGCAAAGGTGTTACATTTCTTACCTGTGAAGAGATTCATATGTCACAGAACTAGTAAGTGTGCATGCTGTGTGCACATATGTCAGTGTGCATGCTGGTGGTTCCCCTGCCACCAGGAAATCTTTGTCCACTCAGAATCCTTTTCAAAGAACACTGTTGGTACTATTTGTATACATACTCCATTAAAACCATATAATACTGCCCTAACCGGTTTGGCTCAGTGGATAGAGCATCGGCTTGCGGACTGAAGGGTCCCAGGTTCGATTCTGGTCAAGGGCATGTACCTTGGTTGCGGGCACCTCCCCAGTATGAGGTGTGCAGGAGGAAGCTGGTCGATGTTTCTCCCTCATTGATGTTTCTAACTATCTATCCCTCTCCCTTCCTCTCTGTAAAAAATCAATAAAACATAAAATAAAACCATATAATACCATGGGAGGTATTTGATGTAAGACATAATTAAAACTCAAATCTTCCTAAAATTATGAATGCAGGCATACTAAAGATGTTATTTTATCTTTATATTTGGTTTAAAGTATTAATAAATTATTATTTGTTTATTCGAATTTTTGCAGATTTATATTTATCATTTAAATTATAGCTAAATCTTACCATGGCTAGTGTGGTTCAGTTGCTTGGGGATCGTCCCATGCACCAAAAGTTTGCTTGTTCAATTCCCGGTCAGGGCACATGCCTGGGTTGCAGGCTCAATCCCCTGTAAGGGGTGTGCAGGAGGCAGCTGATCAATGTGTCACTCTCATATCAATGTTTCTCTCTCTCTCTTCCTCTCCCTTCCTCTCTCTCTAAAAATCAATTATATATATATAATGTTGCCTGTTATTTCACAGCACTGGCAGACAAACTCAATTTATAACCCAAGGAAAAGAATATAAAGAAGATACATAATCACTGAATGAACTATCAATAAGATTTTTTTTGCATGGATTCATTGCCAGTCATTTTCTTGGGTCTTTGAAATGGTCCTCAACTTACCAGGACCAACAAGACTCCCGCATCTGAAACACAAGGTAGCTAGACCAGGTAGCTAGCTAACGATAACAGTAGCAAGCAAATGATAACAGTAACCTCTATTTGTAGAAATAAATCCCTTTCTAGCTGCCACTATCTCCTCTTATTAACTCTGTGGCCTGTGACAAGGCAGGTATGTCTTATGACCCCCATTTCACTTGTGAGGAAAATGGGGCTCAGCAAGATAATACAGCAGCTTGTAAGACCAGAAGTGTGAATGGTGTGGGGTGGGAGAGGGGAAATGTTGACTTCCCCCTCAAAAAGGGGGAGATGATGGGCAAGAATGATATTAGAATGGCATCAGTTCTCTATGGGGATGGGCAGTAGATAGCAATACAAGTTTTTAGTAGAATAGGGAGTGACTAATATATGGCAGCAGTGCTGCTGCCTGTGTGATTTTTTCCAGGGGTTTCTGGGATGTTTTGCAGTAACTTAAAAGTATGCAAGCGCCTGGACGGTGTAGCTTAGTGGTTGAGCATCAACCTATGAACCAGGAGGTCATGGTTTGATTCCCGGGCAGGGCACATGCCTGGGTTGTGGGCTAGATCCCCAGTGGGGGGTGTGCAGGAGGCAGCCGATCAATGATTCTCTCTCACCATTGATGTTTCTATCTTTCTATCTCCCTTCCTCTCTGAAATCAATAAAAATATATTTTTTTTAAATGTAAGCAATGTGGTTCATTTGGGCGCCATATAATTTTTTTCTTTTTAATTAAATTTATTGGGAGTGACATTGGTTAATAAAATTATATATGTTTCAAATATACAAGTGTATGATACCTCATCTGTATATTGTATTGTGTGCCCACCATCCAAAGTCAAATCATCTTTGGTCACCATATATTTGACCCTCCTTACCTTTTACTACCCCACTACCCCCTTCCCTCTAGTAACCACAATATTGGTGTCTATGTCTATGAGTTTGTGTATCTTGTTTGTTCATTTGTTGCTTTCAGTTTTATATCCCACATATGAATGAAATCATGATTCTTGACTTTTTCTGTTTGCCCTGTTTCTGTAGTGTAGTAGTTATTTTGTTCGCCTCATACTATATAAATTTTAAGTTCATCTGGGTCATAAGGACAAAGGAGAATATGCCACCCACCTGACTTATTTGGGTGAATATAAAGGCAGATTACCCAAAGCTTAAGAAAAAATAAACTTAAATGGGCTCTTTGTTACCCCACCTTTAACAATTGTTGGCTAGAAGGACTTACCAATTGTGTCAGGTAACAGGAGAGAAGGGGTAAAAAAAAAAACAGAGCTAAGGCAACCCAAAGTCAAAATCAACTCCCTTGTGAATCTGAGCCATAGACTCTTTGCCTAAAGGGGGTGAGGAACCAAGTTTCCACCCTCTTATGCAGAAATAAAAGAAATTGTTGATAGAAAAAGGAAAATATTGTCCTCTTCTCCCATCCCCAGAAAAAGCATGATTAAATAACAATACAATGGTGCCACTCCAAACTCTCATATCCTAATTAGAAAGCAAAAATGACATGCTTAAAAAAAAGTATATGCATTTCATTCCAAAACAGCAACAAAGAAGGGTGTCTCCAACGTTGGGTCTAATGTGATTACACGTGCCAATTAACAACAACTTTGTACCCAGCCTTGTTGGCTCTGGTCAGATGCCAAGAATGGGAGTTCAGTGGATCATCAGTGATGGGTGTAGATCCCTAATCTAAAGGCACCGAAACTTCTGGGCAATCAATGATGGATTTCAAATGGTTGCAGAGACTTGAAGAAAAAAAAACAAGGTTTTTGACACTGATTCCAGCCAGACACATAGGTTGTTTTCTTGGTGTCAAATGTCATCTCTTTGGTCCCCAGACCTCTTTAGGACAGGATCAAACTCAAGCCCAGCATGTGCAGCAAAGCACAGACCCAGCCTAGCACTCAACACTGCTAATCTGACATTAGGCCTAAGGACATTTGTCCCCGCCAGAAAGGGAGGAGTGCCAGAAAGCTTGAATGCAGGCTGCCATCCTGCGTTTGCTGGGACTTGCAACATCAGAATCAGCAGAGAGAATGTTGATGCTGGATGGCAAATTCCTGTAGGCTTGGCTTTGTACAAGGCCAAACAGAAAGATCTCCTTAATGAAGGATTTGGATGATGGATTATGGTCCCGTGGTGATCAAACCATTTCAGTCATTCCCACACAGAGGGATCACCTCACCATCAATAGAAACAGGCCAGCCCCAGGCCAAATTAAAAAGTAGGCCAAATCTGTCCTTGGCATGCACAAAGCTGGGTGTCTCTCTACCCGCCGCCCCTCTTTCAACATGATCCACCTTCCCTGCCTTCACCTTACTTTCCACCCAGCAAGGCTCAAAGCCTCCTGGCTGCCCCTGGCTATCCCAGATGCTCTCAGTAAACCGGTTATCATTAGTGAGGCCCACCCCAACAAACACTTACTGAGCCTTAATTATGGGACAGACAAAATGTGACATGGAAGAAAGACAAGTATATGAAAAATGTGCTCCTGAGCCTTGATGAGAAGATCCTGATAATTCACTCAACAACACGTCCTGCATCTTCTACTGTGGGCAAGACAGAGAGCTGGGCACATGGAGGAGATAAACATTAGGAATATGTATTTTCTACCTGCAGAAACTCCTTGAAATTAAGAAAAGATTTAAGAGATAAGAGAGTTAGAGTTTTGTAATGTAAAAGCTTCAAACTGCACTCTCTGCTTCTGCTTCTGTCACCTGTAATAATAATTATTATTATTATTGATATGATATATGATATATAGTATGATGTGATGTGATGTGATGTGATGTGATGTGATGTGATGATGTGATATAATTCCATTCACTACTCAGAAGCCAGAGTTTTCTTTGTAGAACACACATCAGATCATGCCACTTCTAGCTTAAAACCTCCGTAAGGTTTCCCATTGCACATAAAGTAGAAGCCAAAGGTTTTCTCCAAGACTGACAAGGCACTATCATACGGCTTCCCCCTGCCTATCTTTCCATCTTCCTTCGGACATGTTGGCTGTTTTTCTCTTCTTCAGATATGCTTGCCTCAGAGCTTTTATCTTTATAGTACCCTCTCACTGCAATGCTTTTCTTCCAGATTTCTGCCTGGCTGGCCTCATCTCATCCTTCAGGACTCAGTTCAAATGCCCCCTCTGAGATACTTTCACTGTCAAGCTTATTTAAGGAGTGCCTCCCCAGTCACTTCATAGCAATTTTCTTTTCTTTGTGACACATATCATTATCTGAAATGATCTTCATTTTTTTTCATTTGTCTAATAGAAGACTCAACTTTAATAAATCCAAAATTGAGATACTGATCTGCCTTCTCCAAACCCACTTCATCATCGTTTTCCCCATCCACTTAAAGACAGCTCCGTTCTCCCATTTCTTCCAGTGGCTCAGATTGAAGACCCAGGAGTCATCCTGGATGCTTTTCTGTCTGTACAGTCTATCTGGACATCCTATTCATTCTCCCTTGAAAATATAAGCACTTATTGTATTTCTGATAATAAAACGCCCCCACTACCTGCCTATTTTCACCCGCATTAGCCTTCTACCTGGTCTCTCTGCTAACTCCTTGCTTCCACGTCATCTATTTTCAACACAGCAGCTGTATGACCTTTTAAAAGAAAGTTATTTCCTTCCCTCAAACTTTCCAGTGATTCCTCATCTCACTCAGTAAATGCCAATGTCTAGAACCGTCTTGTCCAATATGGTAGCCGCTAACCACACATGGTTACTGAGCACTTAAAATGTGGCTGGTCCAGGTTGAGATGTGCTCTAAGTGTAAAGTGCACACTGGATTTCAAAGAGTTTTGCCAAAGAAGGACAAGAAGTGAAAGAGGTCCCAGGGAGTTAAGGATGTGTGAAGTGGGTGATTATTAGGATAGACTATACAATCTAAGATAGATAAGGAGGTAAGTAAAGACATGTGGGGTATGAGGGATGGTGAAAAGATGGTAGGACAAATGCATTATCAGGCCAAAGAACTTTTAAGTCAGAGTGCTAGGGACAGTGAAGTGGAAAGATGAGGTGGTGGTCCCATAGTGGAATGCTTAAGATTCAGATTATGGGGGGTGGGATTAGCATTTACTAATAAGGGCCAGGTTTAAGGTAGGGAATCAGTGGCCCATTCTGTGGGGATGAATTGCTGAGGAAAAGAGGTCTAGGGAGTCAGAAGCCAGAGTATTGAAATAATCATCTACATGATAATTAAAATCCTAAAATTTGGAACAGGCACATTGTTGGAATGAGTGAGGATGAACAGGGAGCTTAAATTTTCAAGAAATGTGGGGAAGTGACCCAAAGTCAGCAGATAACTACAATAATGAGGGGTAGCTGGTAATGATGTCATAAACTTCACACCAAAGTTCTTTAAGGGAGAGGAGAACTTGGTCTGTTAAGAGCAATGAAAACCAAAGAGACATAATCCCTCCACCTCTAGGTCTAGAATTTTATTCCAAATTCACATGCCAAATATAAGTTACTGATCTCACAAGAGTCATACTCTATCCCCCCAAAAAAGCTAGAATGACTATAGGCTTCCACACCCAAAGGAGTGTGGGACAGAAAACAAGTACCACTTCACCAGACCATAAAAAAGCAGGACTCCAGGAGGTCCAGTTAGAATAATAATGTGTAAAAGGACCACTCCAAGAAGACATTAAGGGCACAAGGGCTTTTTCTGATGATGGATCACAGAGCACAGAAGAGGGGGGAAAGTGGGAAATGGGGAATGGGGTCAGTATAGGGAACGTACAGACAGGATGTAGGTCAAGATTATCAGGAATGACCTGGTAGTTTGGAATAAGGGAGATGGTGGGATGATTCTTGATGGTCTCATAGGTAGATTGTAAATGCTGAGGGAAGAGGGAAGGTGAGGATCATGCCAGAATCCTACCAGGGCTCTGGGGCTCCTTTGAAACTTTGGTGCCATCTCCACTATTTCCTAAGATCTAAGACGGGTGGCTCCCCCATTAAATCTAGCTCCAGCAGAATTGAAAACCCCTTAACTACACCAGTTTGGACCTTCATAAAAAGGTTTACTAAATCCTACAGGAGAATGTAAGATAAAGTAACAAACAGAAAGGACAAAATATCCATTTTTCAAATATAAGCTTTTGATGCCAAAAGAGTCCTACCCTACCCCAAAATAAACTAGTATGACTAGAGACTTCATGCTTTAACTCAAAGAAAACACTTATTAATTGCTGAAACAAGAGGCATTGCATGCAGTCAGGGTGGGAAATATGTTTTTTGGAAGGGTCTTTAAACCATGCCTGGACATTGTCCCATGTGTGCAGCTGTTATTATTATACTAGAGGCCCAATGCACAAAATTTGTGCAAGAGTAGGCCTTCGCAGCCCCAGCCGCCCTCACAGCCCCTGCTTCATCCAGAAGGTCGTCCGGAAGGTCGTTCCTCTGTTCGGCTGTTTGGTCAATTTGCATATTATGCTTTTATTTTTATAGATAGCTCTTTCTTCACATCATCATTAACAACTATAAAAACACAAAAATATCAGCCCAAAATAAAGGTTTGTGAATAATTAGACATATAAAATTTTACCTGATACTCTGAATGAGGGATTTTCAGGTCAAGCTAATTGAGCAAGATGAGTCAGTGGCTAAGATCTGTAGAAATGCTCTTAATGATTTTTACAATAGTTTCCTTAATAATGGAATCTTAACAAGCAGGTCGATGTTAAATTGATAACATGGAAGCATTTTAAAAAGCGTACTGAAACATGATTTTAGCCCATTCACTCGAGGCTTGAAGCCATACTCCGGTTTTTTTTCTTCCTGATAAAATTTCATCTAGTGTAAGGAAATATTCAAGGGAGGAGATGAAGTTTAAAATGTAAAATTAATAAGAAGGAAAATTCTAACAATAGCCATGTCTTGGCTATGCAGACACAGAACTCACACTCTCTCTATGCAAAGAATCGTCACTGAGTATAGGAAATATGTCAGGTACTTTGCTGCCTACTGGAGAGTCAGAGAAGAATAAAATACCATCATGGCCCCCAGAGTGAACCTATATCACTATCTGACTGGAGAAAAGAAACACTTTAGTAAACACAACACAAAATTCTAATTTGAACACAGAGAATGGACATTTGAAGTGGGCTTGAAGGGTGAATCTCAAGCATTCCACTATGGGACCACCACCTCATCTTTCCACTTCACTATCCCAAGCACTCTGATTTAAAAGTTCTTTTGCCTGACAATGCATTTGCCCTACTTTCTTTTCATCATTCCTCATATCCCACAGGTCTTTACTTACCTCCTTATCTACCTTAGATTGTATAGTCTTATCCTAATAATCACCCACTTCACATATCCTTAACTCCCTGGGACCTCTCTCACTTCTTGTCCTTTTTTGGCAAAACTCTTTGAAATCCAGTGTGCACTTTACACTTAGAGCACATCTCAACCTGGACTAGTCACATTTTTCCTGATCAGTCTAGGTAAAGGTTTGTCAGTTTTGTTGATCTTTTCAAGGAATCACATTTTGGTTTCATTGATTTTTCTCACTTGATATTTATATGATATCTTTTTCTATTATATATTTAGTCTCTGTAATATTTTTATTCTATTTCTGCTCTAGTTTCCCCCTTCCTTCTACTTACTTTAAGTTTAGTTTGTTCTGTTTTTAGTGTCTTCAGATAAAAAGTTATTGTTTTTTAGGTCTTTCTTCTTTTTTAATATAGGCATTTATAACTATGAGTTTCCCCCTAAGCACTGTTTTAACGGCATCATGCATGTACTTTTAAAGTGTATGCATGAGAATTCTGATGAGCACACTTGGTGAAAACATGCTGTACCTCTTTGCTATTATAAGATTTTTGTTGTGTTTTTCCCATTTCCCAAGATGGGTGCTGGCCTTTTGAGTAGACAAAGCTTTTCTTATAAAGCAAAATGCCTTGGTTTGGGTTTGGTTGGGTTTCCAGAAAGACTTGTTTGCAGCTCAA
>NW_005365325.1:3467483-3474283 GCF_000412655.1 Myotis brandtii
TTGTGCAATAGGCCTTCCTTCCCCTGGCTGCCTGCACCAGTTTTCCTCCGGCACCCAAGACCCAGGCCTTCGCTCCGGCTGCAGTGGAGAAGCCAAGCCTCTTCAGTCTTTAGTTGCCTTCAGTCTTCAGTCGTCTTCAGTCTTTGCTCCACGCTTGCATATGCAAATTAACTGCCATCTTTGTTGGGTTAATTTGCATACTCATCCTGATTGGCTGGTGGGCGTAGCAGAGTGACACAAATTTGATGTTTCTTTTTTATTAGTATATATATATTTTTTTTATTTTTTTATTTATTTATTTTATTTACACAGCCTAATCTAAAAAGCATGGACACATTTGTTTTACTTGGTACTCTCTGTGAAGTGAAGATTGCTAGGTTACATGGCCCTTCTTAAAGGGCCCTCTCAGTTAGAAGTTTCCTTTTCTGTATTTCTAGTAAGCATATTTTTGGCTGCCCTGACACAATGTTTATGTCCTTTAAGAAGAGGTCAGCTAACAGTGAAATCTTTCTGTGCTATCATAAGCCCTTTCCGTTGGTTTTTGTACTTTGTTATTTGCCTGGCTTTGTCCATAATTTTGCAGCATTACCACCCACTCCACGTGACAAGTGACATCATCGCTATAATGAGAATTCCAAGCAGAACCACTGGATCAGAGCCCATCTGTGTGCCTGCTCCCACACTTGACAAAACAAATTCCAAATTCATTCAGCATGCCGGTGCCATTTAGTCACTGTGACATATTCCAAATTTTGGACTCTGCGCAAAAACCAATCTGTGCCCACAAAATTAATCATGGAACACATTTTATGACGTTTGACAACAACTTAAAAGGTTCTCATCTCTGGCAGGTGGCTCTGCCAATCTGCAAGTATATGCATGACAAATTCTGAACAATATACTGTGTGGCTGAAAAATGTATGGTGTAGAATGCATACCCTGGAGAAAACCAGAGTGAGTCCAAACAATTCTCAAGTCTGTCTCAGGGACACAGAAGCCAGAATGCTCCCTTGTGAAGAAAGGATGATGGCCCCAGGTACACATAGGAAGCCAAAGAAAAGGCAACAGCTCGTGTGCCAGTAGATGCTGAGAACATTGGCACAATCGCCTGTGTTGGCAGGACCAAGAGTTTGAGATGGCTAATTTAAGCGACAAGATCCTGGCAAACAGATTTATTTAGGGCAAGGGTGCGTCAGGGAGATGCCAGAAAAATACATCAATCTGTGCCTTTACATGTACTCAGAATGATGATGAAACAACTGACATTAAGAAAGTAAACCTTACACTTTAATAGAATCTGCAACTTATCCTAACCCAAAGTAAGGGGGAAGGGTTACTTTAGATATCTGCTACTCGGAGATGGGACTTGTGTTCTGCTCTGAGATCTGTGATTAAAAAAACCTCCCAACAAAAGATGTTTTTGAAGAGATTTTCCCCATATTGTTGTGTTTAATTGATTAGACCAAGTGTTTTTATATATGTTTAGTTTATTTTTAAATCAGGCTAACTCACATTTGACAATATCATTCATGGCAAATAAAGGAAGCCATTCATCTAAAGTTTTACTTTTCTGAGAAGTAGCTTATAGAAACTCTGTTGGGGGGAAAAAAAGAACCCAGCGACTTTAATTATACTGATAGAAGCCTGAATATATCCCTTTGTTAAGAGTAATGTTTTACTCTGCAAAAAGACATAACTGTTTTAAATGTCAATTCTATATTGTAGTGCATATTTGTGTATGGCTTGACAGGCAAAAAATAGTAAAACATTTCACTGGGAGTGTCTTGCTTCCTCATATTATTTTCCATTTCCCTAGCTTCTCTAGAGAGCCTCTTACCCCCAATTTACCCCACACACTTTCTTTTTCTCTTAATTGATGCCTCACTCCATTGTCTTTGCAATGGATTAAGAACACTTGCATACTTAGCCTACTGAGGAATTTAATATTTTTATTTTTTCCTGTATTGGTTTTTAGAGAGAGAGAAAGGGAGAAGATTAGAGAAATAGAAACATTGATAAGAGAGGAACATCATTGATCAGCTACCTCCTGTAAACCCCCTACTGGGGATCGAGCCCGAAACCCAGGCATGTGCCCTGACTGGGAATCCAACTGGTGACCTCTTGGTTCTAGGTCTGCACTCAATCACTGAACCACACTGGCCGGGCTTTAATTTTTTTATACAAAGACTAAACTTGCATAACTTAGCATCCCTGGGGTTTGTCAAGACTCGGTCTTCCTATTCTAATTTGATTGTTTCTCTTCTTCTCTGAAGCAGGAAGTAATATAAGGAAGCAACAGGTGAAGAGGAGTTCTTCCACAGGAAGAACAATTCTTGATTGGAAAGCCTGGTGATCCAATAACCTGACAGAGGCATAAAAGCTAAAGCAGCTCTGCCTCATTTATACTCACAATGCCCTCTTTTGAGAAATGAGCCAGCAATCAGTCTTTTCTATAAAGTGAAGGAATTGCACTCTCTAGTTCTCTCCAACACTAATACTTGAGCATTTGTGAATTAGGGAGGGACATTTATTTTTTTAAAATATGTTTTTATTGATTTTTAGATAGAGAGGAAGGGAGAGGAATAGATAGAAACATCCATGAGAGAGGACTTGATTGGCTGCCTCCTGCACGCCCCCTATTGGGAATAGAAAACGCAACCTGGGATGTGCCCTGATCAGGAATCCAACCAGTGACCTCTTGGTTCCTAGGTCGATGCTCAACCACTGAGCCACACCATCTAGGCTAGGGAGGGACATTTTAGGGGATCTCTTCTTACACAATAGCTGATTCTTTCATTTGTTTTGTGCATGAAATATAAATGGGATGTTAGTTAACTGAATCATATTTTTATCAAAAACTCCTAAAACAGTTTTTCTTCCTTACCAATGCTACAAATAAGCAATGATACATAGCTGTTATGATTCCCAGTCCTTGGAATGTGGCTTTTTTTTATTATCTCCGAAAACTTTTAGGACCTTTTATTTATCCTTGGAATTCTGAAATTTCATCATGAGTATGTATGTTAAGAAAATTTCAAGGACACGGAAAGAATCATTCAAAAGGACAAAGTAAATAATCCACAACCCCAGTTCATGAGAATAGTGCCTGTTTTTGACAGGAAGAGAAGAACCACATGATTCAGGGGGCCCTGGGTTGTGGAACACAATTAGCCTTACACAAAATGCTGAACTGGCTCCACCTTCCAAAGCTTATAATCAAGCCTCAAAAGAACAGAATAGTTTTCCTATCTGCATTTCAAAGCAAATCTCAAAAATACTTATAGGACTACAAAAATATGCAGCACCCCCCAAAAAAGTAATTTCACAAGGCCTGGCCATATACACCAGTCATGCAAGAAGGAGGAAATTATGAGCCATAATGAAGAGAAAAATCAATCAACATATTTGATTTAGCACTGTTGTGCCCAAAATAGCACAGATGGTAGAATTAGTAGACAAGAACATTAAATTTGTCATTATAATTGTGTTCTATATGTTCAAGAAGCTACAGGAAAGATAGAGCATGTTAAGTAAGGACATAAAAATGTGGAATCACACACACCCTTAATTAAAATTACTAGAGATAAAAAAACACAACATCTGAGATAAAATATGAACTAGATGGGTTTAAGAGAATATTGTATATGAAAATAGGAAATAGAGAAAAGCTTGAAAAATCAAAGTGAACAGAATAGAGCATCAGTGAACTGTAAGACAATGTTAGGCAGAGGACTATGCATGTAAGTGGAGTCATCACAAGAGTGGAGCTGCAGGATGGGGAAGAGCATTTATTTGAAGAAATAAGGGGAGACCAGCCAGCATGGCTCAGTGGTTGAGTGTTGACCTATGAACCAAGAGCGCATGGTTCAATTCCCAGTCAGGGGACATGCCCAGGTTGTGGGCTTGATCCCCAGTGGGGGTGTGCAGGAGGCAGCCAATCAATGTTTCTCTCTCATTATTGATGTTTCTATCTCTCTCTCTCCCTCTCCTTTTCTCTCTAAAATAAATAAAAAATATTAAAAAAAAAGAAAAGAAAGAAAGGCAATGTCTGCATTTGTCTATCTAGCTCTACATGCTCTACATAGTATTCTCCGTGCCTAGCAAGGCACCTGGTAGACATCAGGCATTTGATAAACATTTCTTGAATACACTTGTGGCAGAACAATGAATAAGAGGAAAGCACATGAGTGCTATTTGCAGGGTATACAGAAGGGAACCAAAGAAAGGAAACAGTATGGAGAAAAGGAAGCTTAATAGAAGTGTTATGTCTTCAGTAGGGACCTGAAGGATGAACTCAGTTTGAAGATGTATACAGTTTAGAGATTTGGAGGAGATGAAGAAGGGCATTCCACATAAGAACAATATAAATGAAGACTTGAAAGTAACAATAAATATGGTGTTTGAATAATAGTCTCCTTTTATCCATGAGGGAAACATGTGGATGCCTGAGACTCCATATAGTACCGAGCTTTAAATATACTATATTTTTTTCATTGCATACATACCTATGATGAAGTATAATTTTAACTTAGGCATAGTGAGAAATTAATAACTAATAATAAAATAGAACAGTTTTAATACACTGTAATACAACTTATGTGAAAGTGGCTTCTGCCTCTCTCTCTCTCTCTCTCTCTCTCTCTCAAAATTTTATTATACTGTACTCACCCTTTTCTTCTCATGATGATATGAGATGATAAAATGTCAAACCTATTTCTGAATCTGTGGAACCATTCTTTACCTGCTGTAAATGGCTTGGTGTCACTCATTTCAGGGGATCCCTTGCTGAAATCTTCATATAGACTCAATGTTTCTAGTACAACATGCTGCTGTCAATCAGACAAGTATTTTGTTTATGTCTTCTACCTAGGAACATATCAGCTCTCTGGCCATAACTTTTCCAGGTTGAAGTGTGACAGCAAAACTAGCACACATTCCTTTTTCCTTCTGCACAATTTTACAAATAGAAGATTTTTTCTTACCACAGATCTTAGCAACCTCAGAATACGATTTTCTTTCCATAGCAAATCAAGAACTTTCACCATTTCACTTACAGAAAGCACTTTATGGCTTTCTTTGGCATATCCGAATTACTAGCATCCTTATTCTTGTGCTTTGGGCTATTATTAAGTAAACCAAGGGTGCTTTGAACACAAACACTGTAACACCGGACAGTGGATCTGATAACGAAGAAGACTACAACGTGACTAAGGGGCGGGAGCACATGCAGCATGGATATGCTGGACAAATGGATGATTCACTGCCCGAGTGGGATGGAGCAGGACGACTTGAGATTTCATGATGCTACTCAGAATAGCACACAATTTAAAACTTATGAATTATTTATTTCTGGAATTTTCCATTTAATATTTTTGGGCTGCGGTTGAATGCAAATAACTGAAACCATGGAAAGTGAGACTGCAGATAAGGGAGGACTCTTGTACCACCTCCACTGGAGTGGCGGTAGCACTTGGGGGATACTAGAAATGAGCTTAGATGGATATGTTAGGGTCAGACTATGAAGTCTTTAGAAATAGAAAATGTAGAAACCCATCGAAAGTTCCTGAACAGAAACCTTTGATGATGAAATCAGAATCCAAGGAGGGGACAGGAGTGTAATGGTGACAGTCATGGTGGATTGGGAGGGAATACTACCACTGAATGGAGCCAGTAGGCCAGGAGTTTGTTAAAAATAATCCACAAACTTGTATGTGAGGGCACCTAACATATCAGCACAGACTAGGGCTTGAATAAATGTTTGTGGCATTTAAATACTGGGCAAATTAATATTTCATTTAAATTCAGGACCAAACATTTTCTTGGTTCATGACATTTTCAAAAGAGGCCCTAAAAATCTGTACTGCATTAAAAATATTATTTACTTCACAGTATTTCATTTACATAAGATTCTAGATCAACTTTTTAAAAAGTATTCTTATTGACTTTTAGAGACAGAGAGAGGAAAGGAAGAGAGAGAAAAATGGGTGTGAGAGCGAAACATCAGATACCTCCTGCACACTCCCTGCTGGGGATCAGGCTGCATCCCAGGCGTGTGCCCTGACCCTGGATCCAACCGCAACCTTTCGATCAGGATGATGACCAACCAACAGCCACACCAGCCAGGGCTAGATCAACTATTTAAAATTACTTGGTGGTGCCCCCAAGGCCTTCTTCTCTTGGTCATCAGGTGTGTTTCATGATTTTTGTACTCTTCATCCCTACTCTCAAATAGATTTATAGTGAAGATTCGAGCCTTGGATTTTTTTTTAAATGTATTTTAATTGATTTCAGAGAGGGAGAGAGAGAAACATCAATGATGAGAATCATTGATCGGCTGCCTCCTGCATGCCCCCTACTGGGGATCGAGCCCGCAACCCAGGCACGTGCCCTGGACCTGAATGGAACCCGGGACCCTTCAGTGCCACGCTCTATCCACTGAGCAAACCGGCCAGGGCTCGAGCCTTGGATTTTTAAAATTAAAGCAATGCTTAACGTATCCTATTTACACCTCAGTGTCACGGTATCGCAGAGTCTCGTCAGGGAGAGGACTTTGGGGACAGGGGTCTGTCGCACAGAGCGGGACCCTGGGGCTGAACGTGGACACGGGCAGCCGGGAACAAGGCTTGCATCTGAGGCGGGAGCACGAGCCGGGAAAAGGGCTGTTTTCAGCCTGACGAGGCTGGAATTCGGGAACCTTTGAACCGCTCAAGGTGCGGCAGGAGCCCGACCTCCAGCACCCGCGCTCAGGTGCCTCCACCCAGGGGCCCGGGCGGTCCCGGGACCAGAGCTCCGCCTCTCGC
>NW_005365325.1:3474703-3495146 GCF_000412655.1 Myotis brandtii
TGCTGGGTGCCCACGCCCGGGGTGCCCACCTCAGCCCCGGGTCGCAGCCCTCCCCGCACGCGGGACCCTCCTCCTCCTCCGGTTCGCGCGCAAGAACCCACCCCATCATGACTTTGACCGCAGCTCCACTTGCATTTGTTCAGTATTGGAGTCTTTCCTGGCTTCGGTGCCCCACCCAGGTACAGAGAAGGTGCTTTAAAAACAATGCTGCTGGTTTATTTGGTCTTGGGAGGGTCACGGAACTAGGAGGAATAGTGGCAGATTGTAAAAATATGAACTAGGAGGAATAGTGGCAGATTGTAAAATGAAAGTTCAATCTTATTCCTTCTTTACAAATTCTACAAATGCAACTTGTGGCTGGTTCCTTGCTGTTTAGAGAAGACTGAGGAGTTAGAGACCCAAATGCCAGTGAGAATACAGGGTTATGTCTCTCTCGGGGCCCTGTTAACAGATTTTCAACATCCCACTCTGTCCTCCCCAAATCCTCTATTTCAGTCAATTTCTTTCTTTTCTTTTTTTTAAAATATATTTTATTGATTTTTTACAGAGAGGTAGTGAGAGGGATAGAGAGTCAGAAACATCTATGAGAGAGAAACATCGAGCAGCTGCCTCCTGCACACTCCCCACTGGAGATGTGCTCGCAACCAAGGTACATGCCCTTGACCAGAATCGAACCTGGGTCCCTTGAGTCCGCAGGCCGACGCTCTATCCACTGAGCCAAACCGGTTAGGGCAATTTCAGTCAATTTCAAGCATGCTTTTGGCAGACCCGTAGTGGAAGACTTTGGTTACGAGTCAAGACGTACAAACTAAACCGTTTGAATACTAGTAAGTAGTAAACAGTTTAGGAAGAAGATTAAGCCTATCTTGCAAATATTAACATTTGCAATGACAGCCTGAATATTAAATACCTTCTGCTCTAAGAAAGGAATAGGTTTTGTGTAATTACTGTACTTAAGAGAAACCTCTTCCCTGGTGTATTCACACCAACAGATGTGCACTTAGCATTGTTTATTCCTCATGGTGTTCACGTTTGTAAGCCTCTCTGTGAATGACAGTTTCCCTCAGCCCACCAGGCGGTTAATTAATGCATCATTTCTGACGGGAGTGGCTGCTCTGGGGAGACTTACGGAGTTAGGCCTGAGACTGTGACATCTTCCTCCAGCACAGTGGCACTGTGCTTTGTACTGGGACCAGGTCTGTTTGGTGTTACCAGAAGTAGGTGTTTCTCTTTGAAAGCCGGTTGGTTGTAGGATGCTAACATGTTGGAAGTCTCCCCCCGCCCCCCAATATATTTGTATTGATTTCAGAGAGGACGGGAGAGAGAAACATCAATGATGAGAGAGAATCATTGATCGGCTGCCTCCTGCACAACTCCCACTGGGGATCCAGCGCCCAACCCAGGCATGTGCCCTTGACCGGAATCCATCCCGGGACCCTGCAGTCCGAAGGCTGACGCTCTATCCACGGAGCCGAACCAGCCAGGGCTCTTTTGCATTTTTATGCAGCACAAAATGTGAAACTTAACCTCTGGCATTCCCTTTTGATAGTCATGGCTTTGTTTTTTGCTCTTTCAGAGTTCTTTTCAGTTCCATGGTAGAATGCTCAGCACCTTAGTAGGATGAATTGCTCGTGGTTGTCATTTAGCCAGATAAGAAAGTCAGTACTGCATCACCTCTGATTCTTACTTAGAATTCTGTTTAACAGACTATTATAAACATTCCTAACAGTCCTACAGTATAAAATCAGCACGTATGATCAGGATCCCTGGATGTCTTCTAAATCATCAAAACATGAGTCAGTGGAACAAATTTAAACATATGTTAGGTACAGTGTAAGTTCAGGAAAGAGTATTTTACTTTTTCAAATTTTTAATTGCATATTGTAACTGTAAATTAAAATAATTGATGAACTAACAGTCCCCATTCACCAACCGTTCAAGTGATGGGATATCAGAATGAGGAAAATCTATTTCCATTGCATTTGATCAACATCAGTTTAAGCTGGAATTGGAAAATTTACTTTTTTCTCCATTACATTCATTCCCAGTTTTCCAGCTGCAAACACAAAGAAGGCCATAGTAATTCTACAAAGAAAAAGCTCTAGTCCGTCCACTTAAAAGGGAGCAAGGAATAGTAGAATAATAGGTACTCTAGCCCCGTGGGGTTACAAAAAACAGTTAAGAGAAAGAAAATCAAAGTAAAGGTAATCATTAACAGTGTTGTAAACATAACTCTGAATTTCATAAAATTTCTTAATTCATAGAACACTTATCCTCACACTTCCCAGTGAGAACTAACATGCTTAATATATTTGTATAAAGGTGTACCATCCCTTAATATTTCTTATGATTAATTGGTGCCAAATGTAGCATGATATTTCTGCTTGCTATATGCCAGACCCTTTTTTATGAATTTCTTGCTTTATTTATCAAGAAACTTTTATAAGGAAGGTATTCTTGTTTCTGTTTTTCAGTAGGAAAATGAGACACAGGGAAGTTGAGTAACTTGCCCAAGATCACCCAGCTAGTATTGAAACCAGATTGACAGAACTAATTGTTTTTATTTTTCTATTTTGTAAACATATTTGATTATCTTAATTAAAACACTGTTTTGATTCTAAGTTGAAAACAGACCATTTGTACCATTGTTATACATATCTCTGCCACTAACTGCATCTGTAATGGAATAGTTCATATCTACATATATATTGTGTTTTCCTTAGGGAAATTAACAGTGATTTTACTGGCACAAAGTGTTTTGTTCTGTTCAGTGCTTTGATTATTAATACTAATGATAAGTACATTTTTATTGACTACATAGTTACTGATTTACTGTTAGCTTTTCTGAATCATAGACAGTGTTTGTCTATCATGTTTTTTAGCCTCAGTTCTTTCTTGTGACATCTAGTATTTTACATTCAGTCTTCCTGTCACTCAAAGATGCTTTTTCCCAGATTTTGTACCTGTGCAACAGTAGTATTTCTTCCTAATATACTGTAAAATTCAGCATTATTCTCAGATTTTACATTCCCATCCTCAGGTATACTAGTATATATATCCCCCCCCACACACACACACACACACTCCCCAACACACACACACAAGTTCACCCTCTTAACGCTTTTTTTTCATGTTTTTCCTATTCTTGTTCGTCCTTGAGGAATGAATCCTAACTGCTACTCAGTTACATAGGTATTTAGAGAATCTTCAGAGAAAATTATGAGTGTGTATTTGTTTAACTTCAGATATCTGTAGAGCAATTGAATTGTTGGAAAAACTACAAAGGAGTGGGGAGGTACCACCACAGAAACTTCAGGCTTTACAAAGAGTCCTGCAAAGTGAATTCTGCAATGCTGTAAGAGAGGTGAGTACATGGGATTAAAATTTACTAAAAACTTGAGTTAATTAGATAGGATAATACTCTGAAATTTTAGTTCAGAATTTCTTAAGAAAACAAACTTTAGAAAAACATTAGAACCTGTTTCTCATTTTTGCAATTTTTATTAGACGCATTTCACAAAGATGCATAATTTTGCCTAAAATTTTAACACATTCATTAACTTTGTAGAACTCAAGCATGGTGTTTTCTGAGATTTAAAATTACGAACTTTGGGTTTTATAGGTATATGAACATGTCTATGAGACTGTGGACATCAGCAGCAGTCCTGAAGTGAGAGCTAATGCTACTGCAAAGGTAAAGTTTTTCATTTGCCAAAAGTGAGAGAATTCTTTTAAAATTCGAGGATTTAATATACAATTGTTAGATTCATAATAGGTTGAAATTTTGAAAACTGTCTTTCAATCTATACTGAACCATCTCAAATACTAAGAAATAGGATCTTTTTTATTGTCTTTACAAAAGATAATCTATCATGCAGATTAGATAATACATTAAAAATGCAGTTGGGCCCTGGCCGGTTTGGCTCACTGCATAGAGCGTCGGGCTGGGGACTGAAGGGTTCCGGGTTCGATTCCGGTCGGGGGCATGTGCCTTGGTTGCGGGCACATCCCCGGTGGGTGGTGTGCAGGAGGCAGCTGATTGATGTTTCTGGCTCTCTATCCCTCTCCCTTCCTCTCTGTAGAAAATCAATAAAATATATATTTAAAAAAAAAAAATGCAGTTGGGCCGAAACCAGTTTGGCTCAGTGGATAGAAATATAAGAAAAAAAAAAGAAAAAAAAATGCAGTTGGACACAAATAATAATACACATCCTATATAATAAAAAGCTTAGGTGGCGTCATGTGCAACGTCATCACAAGATGGCCACCACAAGCTGGCAGGCAGGGGAGGGCAGTTGGGTAAGACCAGGCAGGCAGGGGAAGGCAGTTGGGTAAGACCAGGCTGGCAGGGGAGGGCAGTTAGGAGCGACCAGGCTGGCAGGGGAGGGCAGATGGAGCCACCAGGCCTGCAGAGGAGGGCAGCTGGGGGCAACCAGGCCTGTGGGGGAGGGCAGTTAGGTGGGACAGTCCAGCAGGGGAGGGCAGTTGGGGGTGATCAGGCTGGCAGGGGAGGGCAGTTGGGGGCGATCAGGCCAGCAGGGGAGCAGTTAGGCGTCAATCAGGCTGGCAGGGGAGCGGTTAGGGGCAATCAGGCAGGCAGGCAGGTGAGCGGTTAGGAGCCAGCAGCCCTGGATTGTGAGAGGGATGGCCGACTGCCGGTTTAGGCCCGATCCCACAGGCAGTCGGACATCCCCCGGGGGTCCCAGATTGGAGAGGGTGCAGGCCAGCCTGAGGGACAACTCCCCTTCTTCTCCCCTGCCCCCCCACCCCCTGCACGAATTTTGTGCATCGGGCCTCTAGTATCATATAATACATAGTAATATACAGTATACATATTTAATTGTATCATTGATTGTGTATATTTTCATCAAAGGTCTGATGTATGAATTATCCTCATTTTATTGGTGAGGAAGCATCAGATTGTTACCTGCCTCAGAACACACAAATAGTAAATGGTAGAATTGGGTGGGGTGCTCCCCCAGGTTTCTCTTTGCTTTCTTTACCTTAACTCTGCAAAGATGTGGTAATGTCAGTAGCAAGTAATCTCTTCAGAGATACAGGTGCCAGGCTTCCTGTGCTTTCTCTGTGGGGCTTTCCTCAATAATTCCCACATGATCTCAATATCCACGTGTAGTTAGAATAAGTTAATGTCAGCAGAAAGTGATTTATATTAGAATTAGTTATTAGCAGGTAATTTTTCATTGATAGTTACTGGTTCACAAAAGGAAATACTGGATTCTCTGTTGGATACAAACACTTAAACATGTGGGTGTAGTTTGACAGAGTAGGGAAAAACATAGAAACTTGGCTTTTATTCCTGAGTTATGTGACTTTCACAGCTTACTGAATATCTGCGCTTTAAATCTAGTAGTAACTGTAGATAGTTAACTAAAGCAACAAGAAAGTCCATGTTTATGTACTCTTTTTCTCGATATTGAGTTATTTCTTGATGAGTTATTTAGTGTAAAGAACAAATGGTACAGCAGCCAGAATGACTGCATGTGGGAATACCCACCCACCTCCTTACAGGTTATGTAGATAGGTTGCGTCCTGCACAAAGGCCTTTGAAGGAGCTGAGCTCTCCAGCCCCAAAGCTCAGCTGCTGGCACCTGGGGGAGAGGCTCTCCTCTTTAGTGGCAGCGTTCATTTGCCGAGCAAGCCTGCCTGCCAAGTGCTGCACAGCAGTTCTGGGAACTGGATGGCCTGACCTGAACACTCCTACATAGTCCCCGAGTATGCTTTCCAGCCGCCTCCTCTAGAACACCATTCTCCTAGCTCACCTGCTCAGAACTGCCAATGCATTTGTGGGTATTCAAACATCAAATGTATGCGCCTCAAAAATAGGTAAAAGGAGATGAAAGAACTGAAGTAAACAAAGGTGATATATTTAAACATGTGAAATTTTCTTTCAGGCTACTGTTGCTGCATTTGCTGCCAGTGAAGGACATTCTCATCCTCGAGTTGTTGAGCTTCCAAAAACAGAAGAGGGTCTTGGATTCAATATCATGGGAGGCAAAGAACAAAACTCTCCAATCTATATATCTCGAATAATTCCAGGAGGAATTGCTGATAGACATGGGGGCCTCAAGCGAGGAGATCAGCTTCTCTCTGTTAATGGAGTGGTAAGGATGTTTTATTTCTATTTGTAGTAATGTGTTGTGACCACTTGGGGGAGTATATGAGTTATAGAAACAGAAGATATAGGGGGGCAAAGCTTTGTAGTTTAGAAATCCCTTAGAGCCCTGGTTGGCAAACCTCAGCTCGAGAGCCACATGCGGCTCTTTGGCCCCTTGAGTGTGGCTCTTCCACAAAATACCGACTTCTGCGCATGGGCCACGAAGTTTCAGTCGCACTGTACATGGGCGCCCGCACGTGGTATTTTGTGGAAGAGCCACACTCGAGGGGCCAAAGAGCCGCATCTGGCTCTCGAACCGCGGTTTGCCAAGCCGCAGTTTGCCAACCACTGCCTTAGAGGAATCCAAGGCAGTACTATTTAGTACAGTGATACAGTTTAAAGCACTTTCTGTGTGTTTAGCTTTTTTCCAATGAAAACTAGCAAAACTTAGTGTGATTTTTATGAAGTGATTAAGCTGTTTAGTAGTTAAAGCAGTACGTTAAATTAGAAGTCTACCCCTCATTTTAGTCATATAGAATGGTGGAATAATAGGGCATGTAGACTGATGTGCTAATTATTTGGATCTTTGAAACCTACAAACAGAGTATTATATAGCCGAGGATTTCACACTGATTAAAATGGTAAAGCTAGGTTATTTCATAAGTTTATAGTGTTGAAATGATAAAACATTAAAACTTTTTTACTTACATGTATTTTTAAGCATTTTTGCCTTTTGAATGAATTGCAAAACCTATATATTAATTGTGTGTGTATTTTTTTTTTCTAGAGTGTGGAAGGAGAACATCACGAAAAAGCCGTAGAACTGCTAAAAGCAGCTCAAGGAAAGGTTAAATTAGTTGTGCGATATACACCTAAGGTCTTAGAAGAAATGGAGTCACGTTTTGAAAAAATGAGATCAGCCAAACGCAGGCAGCAGACCTAATGCAGTTCAGAACTTTATATTCCATTTTGCTTTTAGCTAGAGAAGTTTTCCTGGTGACCTACTGATGGCCGCAATGCCAACAATTATAAGGAAAAACAAACTTCCCGTGAAATGCTCCTTGCCATTTTATAAATGCCTATTTTAAAATCATTTGTGGTTCCAGAGATGCATACACTTTTTTCTGACAGGAAAAAGTAAAAGGTGATGAGGGCAATTTTGTCCTGCTCTTTTTACAGGCCTTTTTCAAATGAAGATTTTGTCATAAAGTTGTTATAGATTTTTAATAATGCTTTTTAAATATTAAGATGTACTTTTACATTCTTAATCTTTTTTTAGGAAAAAAATGTTCTTCGTTTGATGCTTATTTAAAAATAATAGTTCTCAAGTTCTTTATTTGCTTTTTTTTTAACCTGTAAAATTTCTTTATAGTTTTCCAAAAAAAAATTAAACATGACAGTTTCAGCTACAGCAGTTCATTACATTGTCAGTGTTAACATCATTGCTGCATTTTGTACTTTGAACACACACATAATATATATACTCATTGGTAAGTCATAACTCAGCACAATGGAAGTTTTTTACTTTTATTTAAACATAATGTATAGTGAATACTCATTTGTACTGATTTATAAAAGTAAGTTTTTAAACACTGAAACAATCATTGGTAAAATATGTATTCTTTCATAGTGTTTGAGCAGCAAAGCAAGAGGATGTAATTTGTGTGTTAGCATTACTGATTAGATCTATTTATATTCAAAAGTATGTCAAATTACAGATGCTAAAACAGGTTCAGGTTTCATCTTTTGCAAATTTTTTTTAATGCTATTCATTTCTATTTAAATATATTTTTTATATTTTAGTCCTTCCATTCCTAGAGATGAGCCATTTCGTTTGTGGTGGGAAATAGCAGAAGCAAAGAAGAAAAAGTAATACTTTAACCTCATTAGTCTCAAGAGTTAACACACTTTTACCAGCTCAGTTTAAAGCATTGATTTTAAATAGGTTGATTATAGGAGGATATATGTAATAAGATTTATAGAAATTATGAGGTGATGTGTTCATAAGAATCTGCAGACTGTCGAGATGAGTACGAACTTAATCATATTAAAATGGTTTGATTTAGAGATGGGATCTTTGTTTATGATTCAATATGATGGGAATTGTGAGAGATACTTTCAGTTGTCCACTGGATGTCACTATTTTACTGAAAGGCAGCTATTAGTGAAGGACTGTGACTGAACTCTTTTTAAAGGCTGGAATTAAAGAATTGAGGGTCATTTTCAGTCAATAACTTAGGAACATTTTTAAGTGAGAGATGCTAAAAGGAAGGTAGTGGTTTGAAATATATAAGGAATTTAGACCCTGTATAAGAAGTGGGCATTTTAAAACATTCCTTCAAGAAGACTATAGATGTATACTTTTTCCTGCATGTTTGTGAGCATTGTGAGTCTTAAAAGATTATTCCAGTTTTCAGTGGTTTTTTCAGAATAAAAGTCAATTGGCATTGTTATTTATCATTTAGGTATTGAACACTGGATTGCATGGTTGGATGTGTCTTTAGTCCACTACAAAATGTGCTTGTTATTAATAGGAATGTTAAATTGTATATTTTCAAAATTAATTAATGTTTTTAAAAAGTTGAGACCAAAGTAGTGTAGAAGAATTATGGACTTAATTTAATTGTAAAATTATTAGAGGTATTTGTTGTAGAGCTTTATATATTAAAGAGAGATATTGGTGCATATAAAACAGTAATGTTGTTATGCTCGTATTCTTGCATTACAAAGTAAACCCTAAAGAAACCTTATTTTAGTATAGCTACAGCTGCAGTAGCTTTTAGGGGCGTGTCAACATTTCATTATAAATTATAGCTTCCTGGTTCAGTATCTCAGCTGTTTCAGAACTTGCAGCCAAGTTAAATCTTTTTTGGTGTTGAAACTTAATAAGTTGAGTAAGCTATTTTTTTTTCCTTCTACAGTAATCCACAATCTGTTCTTTGTGTGGGTTGGCGCTTATTTATAATTCTTAAAATAAAGATAGCTTAAAAGAGCCAAATACAGTAGTTTTGCTTGCTACTGTTGAGCATGAGTAGCAGTAGTTTGTTTTTGTTAAAAGTTTTCATAGTGTATCCCAGAATTTTAAATTCTGACCATAGAAAAATTCAGTTATTCAGTGGCAAAGATGTACAGTAAATAGTAGTTTGCTATTGTGAGGAAATGAAGGAATTTTTCATTTTATAAATAAATGTATGATTCATGAACATAACCAAGCACATAGTAAGTATATAATAGGTGTTGGATTTGTGAAATATAAATATAATTATCCCCTCCCCAGTTTCCTTTTTTTTCTTTTTTTTTTTTTTTTTTTGGTATTTCAAAATGGGTTGATTCTGAACCTTAGCCCCATATTAGAACATCCTGCAGACCTTTAAAAAAGATTGATACCTGAGTCCCATCCCACACCAACTAAATCAGAATTTTGGGGGCTGGGGCCAGATTCTTGTTTTTTTAAAGCTTTTCCTTTGGTTCTGAATGACACATACGGTTGAGAATCACTAATTTCCCCTTTATAAAATGCTCTAAATACACTGGACTGTGTTTGGAAGTATCAGAATAGAACAATTTACAGCTACTATTAAGTAGCAAATATAATGATTGGTTATATTTCTTAATTTCTTTAGGAATAAAAGGTACTTGGCATTCTTTATTTGGGAAATAATTATAGTCTTTTAAAAAAATAGTAATAAAATCTGCAAGTAATTTAAACATAAACTTTTAACGTCTGCCATCTTTTTGCTCTCTTTGCCTTTTTAAAATTTACAATGATAAATGTTTATCATTTTGGAAAGCATGTTTAAAAATTGCAGATGAGAAATAAAGTCATTGATAATTATGTGTTGTCTTAACATGGACACTTTATCTGTTAGCAATATACTAGATTATAGTGGCCTAGTTCTTTGGGGTTTGATAATTCAAATGTGTGTTTTTTTAAATTGTCTTCTAAATTTTTGGAAATTATTTTGTTAAGTACTTAACATAGTTTGGCTCAAGTACTTTGTTTACAATTTAAATGGATATTATAGCATTTAATGGAAGAAATGGTTATGGTTTATTTGAGAAGAATGTCAGCATGACTTGGTGTAGACTTAAAAGAATACATGTGAATATTTTATAATGTGGAATGGTCATTGAAATATCAAGGACTCGAGTAATTGTATTTCCTGAATAAATGTATGTTTATGAATTTTCTAACTTATATTTTGTTGTCTCCTCTGGTAACAACATTTCCAAACTTTCACTAATAGTGTTTTTTCAAAGGTCATTGTATTTCTGTGATAGTTAAATAGAGAAAAACACAAAACAAATTGCTTGCTCATTAATTTTCAAGAACTTCCAAAATGATTTGTATCTGGACATAGTTTTAAAAATATTAGCAATCAGCCTAGCGGGCATGGCTCAGCGCTTGAACTTCAACCCGGGAACCAAAAGGTCACCGGTTCGATTCCAGATCAGGGCACATGCCCAGGTTGTGGGCTCAGTCCCCAAAAGGGGACGTGCAGGAGGCAGCCGATCTATAATATTCCCCTCTCATTGATGTTTCTATCCCTTTCCCTTCCTCTCTCTTTAAAATCCATAAAAACATATTAAAAAATATTAGCAAGCAGTATTCTTTGACTTTATAGTTTGAGGTAAATAGAATATTCAAAATGGATTTAAGACTTTCAGTACATGACTTCATTTACCAATTCTGATTCTAAGGCTTATTTAAAATAAATTTGTATTATGTTCTTTGGATTAAAAAAATTGATATAACTATACAATAGATATGTTTCTGAAAGCCATGTATAAAATAACTTAAATGAGGTAAAAGTAAAATCTAGGTGGGTTACTGGAATGAAACTTCAAATTCTTATATTTTCCTTGGTCTTTCATAAAACATAACTACAGAAAAGTTACCTTGTGTTAAGAGAGGCAGAATGGCAGGTGACTGAGAATACAGAATCTGGAACCTGACTGCCCTGGTTTAAATCCCAGGTTCACTGTTACTGTGTAACTGCACAAGTTACTTAACTTCCCTGAGCCTTAGTTCCCTCAACTGCCCTGTAATAAAAATGCCTGTAAGTGTCATTACCTGTAAAGCTCTTGAAAAGGTGCCTGGCATAGGACATATTTGTGTTCGCTATTATTTTCATGTAAAGTAGCATCAGGATCTTAACTAAAGGAAGACATTGTGGCCAGTAATTAAAATTAGCAAGTTGTTATTTTTGATGCCAAGAAAAAGAAAAAAATATAACCTTTAAAACTTTAAAAGGAGTAAGATTCATAAGGAATTTTAAGATTATTGTCCACTCTGAACAAACTCCTAGAATTCTAAAATTAGTGAGGTTTGGGGTGGGTGGGGGGAGTTGAAATCATATGTAGAATTAAAAATAAGAATGTCTCATTAAGGAACCTGAATCAGAAAAGCAATTGGTAGGGGGGCTGTGACCCAGCTCTAGAGACAATGGGTTGTTGGAATGGGTGTCAGACAATACAAGGTGTGATTCACCATCATGAACTTTTAAAAGGCATGAAATGTACCAAGCAACAAGGGGTACAACAAAAAGCATTTATTAGCCCCCAGTTTCTTCAAAATTTCGGTAAACCAGAATACCTGTTCTTTATCTTCCAATTCTGGTTTTGTTGTATTCACTATCAGTGATTATTCTGGTTTTAATATAGTGAAGTGACCAAAGTTTTTGTACATTTATTTCTATGGTGGCAGAAAATCTCCGCCTGATGAATCTTTAAGACTATATAAACCACAAAAGGCGAATTCATACAGAGGCTGTTTTTCATTTTTATTCCTTTGATTTTAAACTTTTAAGAAAAGAACCAGTGCATCATGACAAGGTATGTGTAAGAGCTCTTTCTCTCATTCTTCACCTACGGAAGTATCTTTTGGACACAGTGATGACTTGGTCCTTTTTATAAAGTTTTCTGTAGCAGAGGAAGTGTGGGAGAATTCTAATGTGTTATCATCTCCAGAATTGTTTTGATTGGGTAAAAAGAAAATGTAGCCATTGGCTGCAGGTAAGTTCCTTTTAAATGGCAGTATTACTAAAAGTAATTCATCAGCAAGTAACAAAAACCAAACCTTTAAGTTTGTCCTTGTTTTTATTTGGGAAGGAAATATAATCTGAAAGCATGAAATAGCCAAGGAAAATTTTTATGTCTGGTACCGCATATACTTTGAACCCATAGTTTAGATAAATACTAATTTTTTGACTTTTGTGTTTTAAGCTGTTATGGGTTGAATTGAGTCCGTCGGTCCCTCCCCACTCCAAAAAAGAAAAGAAGAAAAGGTATTTTGGAGTCCTAACCCCTCAGAATGCCTTTACAGAGATAAACATTAGGGTGGGCTAATGGTGTCCTTATTAAAAGAAACTCAGACACAGACACACCCAAGGAGAAGACTGGGAAGATGCAGGCAGAGATTAGGGTGATGCTTCTATCAGGAAGAAATGCCAAAGATGGCTAGCATACTACCAAGTATGGAGAGGCATGAACAGATTTTCCCTCAGTCCTCAAAAGGAACCAACCCTCCAAACACCTTGATCTTGAAGTTACAGCCTCTAGAACTGAAATTTCTCATTATTTCAACCACCCAGATTGTGGTACTTTGTTATGGCAGCCCTAGAAAACTAGTTCATAGGAAATTCTATGGTTTGATAAATGGCATTAGGAAAAATGATATGGCCTCTCCCTTGTGCACAAGTTCCAGTAGAAGTGGTTTGGGTTAAGAAAGGATGAAGATTCCTGCCTTGGGATAAAGGAATGCTGGGTTCTTTGTTTCCTGTGGTTGAACTGCCTCTTTAGACACCTGTGCAACCCTGTGATTGAGCTCCTACCTCCAAGTGGCCACCTTGGCTCAATAGCCCCTAAGAACTGAATGTCCTTGGGTTAGGCTGCCAGTTACAAATACAAATAATTTTGTAAGCAGAATGTCTACTAACAAGATCAAAATAAATTTTTAAACGACCATTTAAACCATTTTTTTAAATTTGCAAATATTGCCCTGGCTGAGTAGCTCAGTTAGAGCATCTCCTGATACACCAAGATTGCAGTTTTATCCCTTGTCAGGGCACATACAAGAATCAACCAATGAATGTATAAGTGAAACAAATCTCTCTCTCAAAAAAAATCTGCAAATGTTGGCAGAATTGAATTAAAAAACGTGGTTTATACTACGAATATTTTTGCTTTAAAGCTGATTGAGGAGTTCTGTAAATAAATAGAACCTTACAAATTCAGTACACCCTGTATAATTACCTTTTTATATTTTACCACAAGGTGGCACTAAAGTGCTATTGTTTCTGTTTTAGAATGTTCCAGCAGTTTCTGCCAATTAAAAACCAGGCTTACCCTTTAAAAAGTACCCATCTTTTCTTTTAAACTCAAAAGAAATAGAGAGAGATATACTGGAAATTATTTTTGGCTTTACATCTCTTAGATACCTTCATCCATGCTCAAATAGGTGTTTGATCAAGAGAAAAGTCATTTAAGAGGAGATATGGCCAATTCCTTTAACTAAACCAAAGACAATCTGAGGTATTGCAATTAACTTGTTTTGTCTGACACTAACATTGTGAGTTTTTTATCTTTTCCATAACAGGTAAAGATACAAATTAAACCAAGTATAGAGTAGAAAGAGCAATTGGCCTAGATTCAGTGGTTCTCAACCTTCCTAATGCCGCAACCCTTTAATACAGTTCCTCATGTTGTGGTGACCCCCAACCATAAAATTATTTTCGTTGCTACTTCATAACTAATTTTGCTACTGTTACGAATCATAATGTAAATATCTGATATGCAGGATGTATTTTCATTGTTCGCGACCCACAGGTTGAGAACCGCTGGCATAGATATGAGCTCCAGTTCTGCCAATAACTAGGTGTATTGCCTTGGGTGATTTAGTTATCCTCTTCGGGTCTGGTTTCTCACTAGTAAATGAGATTTAACACATGATATCCAAAATTCCTCCTATTTCTGAGGATTTAAAAAGTATTGTGGAGAAAGAGTTTGGCACAACGTAAGGCAGAATTTTCTTTCAGCCAGAGCTGCCCCTAGATGGACTCTGCTACCCGTGGCCCTGTGAGTACAATCACCCTAAATGTATCTGAGAGCAACAGGGATACTGTTGAGCATTCTTAAGTCCTAGGTAGGTGATGGAACTAGTCTTAAGGTCCTTTCTCACCCTAAGTTTCTAAATTCCATCAGTTTAATTGAACTGTGAGCTGCTTGAAGGGAGGGACTCCGTATCATACCATATATCCTGAGGTGCCATGAATAGTGCCTCTCAAATTTCTGAATGTAGGGAGACTAATTGACTAACAGTCCTGCTGGAAAGTTCTTCACCACATGTCATGTCTCACAGGCTGAGCACAATAGAGGAACTAAGGCAGGCCTGCCCAGGGGACAGGGGACTCCTCTCCTGGCCGACTTCATCTCACCGGACTCTGACAGAACTGCTCTGCAGTCTACACTCACCCAATCTTTTTTCTTTCCTTCTCTCCTTGACGTGGAGTCAAAACTGCATCTTGGTCTCATGGCTCTAGAAGTCTCCCTTGCTCTCTCTCCGTTTTTCCTTACAAACATTTCCCCTAAGAAATCTCTTGCATGAGCAATCCCATATTGGTGTCTGCTTCTTGAAGGACCCAAATTTGCACCATCTTCTAGCAGGATTGCTATATCAGAATTAGGATATTTAGAATGCAGGGCCTCGTCCAAAATCTAATTCAGAATCAATGGAAATGAGATGTCTGTTTTTAAAATCTTCCCCAGGGGATTTACGTGTAGACTGGCCTGAATTACTCTAAACCCTTCGGTCGCTAGTAAGAGTAGGTTCTGAGTGAATACTTTGACAAATTCTCAGCATGACTAGGTGGCCATCTTCCCAGTTTTCTATGGTGATTTTTCTGCCTTCACTTTCCTATTACAACATCTGGTTTCTCTAACACTCATTTAATTTTTTTTTTTTTGCCTTGTTTTGTTTTTCAGTAGTTTCTGCACTCACACCTTGGGATTCGTATGTGGTTCTTGTAATTCAGTCGTTCCCTTGAGTTTCATTCTCCTCTTGGGTTAGATTTGAAAGGGCAAGATCAGGAAAAGAAAATCAGATTTAGAAAGAATTGGGCACCCATAGGAGCGTATTTCTGATATTTATCCTAATGTCTTGAAATTTTAAGTCAATATGGGCCTTTAGAAGTAATGAAAAGGGTATTACAGCAGGTCAGGAGACTAAGAAACTTTTCGGTGGTGCTGTTTTAAAAAGGTCCATCTTCAAGAATGGCCTTTTGCCAGTCACATTGGAAGCCTCACCGCCAGTCCTCGTATCCCAGAGATCCATCTGTTCTGCACAGGTGGCATTTGCAGCAGCCAACCATCCTCATCCCTTGCCCAAGTGCCAGGTGGAGTGGAGCAGAGAGGACCCAGCAGCTCAAATTCAGCCACTGGTTTGGCTTCAAAGAATGTTTTTGTTAAATATATATATAGCTTCAAAATGATCATTGCTATTTTAAATTATCCTTGAAAAAAAAAAAAGGTGTTATTACCTGTGCACAATAGGACCACTAGGGACATTGAGACTCAGAAGAAAAATAAAAGTGAGGACTAGCACCTATGTAAGACTGCAAGCCTCTGTGGCCAAATGTGAAAGCTCCCAAAGCCCCAAATGCAAATGTGGAGACATCAGAGCATAGAAATGATAGCATTTCTCTTGAGGGCTCAATTGTTAGAGTACATGCATATGAGATGTCTGATTAGACCTGATATTCTTTCTTTATTCCCTAAATCTACATTTTTTAAATGTTTACATATGTGTATGTGCATGTAGATACCCATATATATGTGTGTGTGTGTGTGTGTGTGTGTGTGTGTGTGTGCTTACATATATTTAATATGCATATTCAGCTTCTAACTTCAGGTGGTAGGTTTGGCAATTATGCTTTGTAAAGGCAATAGCCGTTTTTCACAGGTCATGTGATTGCATCAGGTCAAATATTTGGAGTGCCTTTTGGATGAAATGATAAACCCTAAGTGACCAGGACAATTTCTGGGCCATTGGGCATTTTAAAGCTTGTAATGAGCTCCTTTGAGCCCATTCTGCAATATAATTTTCAGCATGAGCTCACCATGGAGACCAGAAGTTTGAAAGACTACACAATCTCAGCTTACAGAAAAAGGAGGTCACCTTTGAGGTACATTCCTCTGATTTTACATAATCCTGGAGATGGTTTTAAGAACAATCAGATTTCAATAAAGGATCAGCACCTATACAACAGGGTTGGGAAACTTTGGTCCACAGGCCAGAACTAGTGCAACATTCGTTTTCCTCAATAAAGTTTTATTGGAACATAGCCACATCTGTTTGTGTTGTGTGTTTTTTTTATCCTTTATGGTTGCTTTCATGCTACAGTGGCAGAGCTGAATAGTTGTGATAGCAACAGTATGACCCATAAAGCCCAAGTACTTCCCACCTGGCCCTATGAACTAAACACAATATGAACAACCCAATAGGAAATAAACAGGCAATGCAAAACAGAGTACACCAAATATCCAATAAATACATGAGAAGATGCCGTTGTAATCAGGAAAATTAAAATTTAAACTACACTGATTTCATTTCGTATGTATCAGATTTGCAAATATTTAAGTCTTACAGTATTGTGTTGGTAGGATGTAGAGCAGTGGTTCTCAACCTGTGGGTCACGACCCCTTTGGGGGTCAAACGATCCTTTCACAGGGGTCGCCTAAGACCATCGGAAAACACATATATAATTACATATTGTTTTTGTGATTAATCACTATGCTTTAATTATGTTCAATTTGTAACAATGAAATTGGGGGTCACCACAACATGAGAAACTGTATTAAAGGGTCATGGCATTAGGAAGGTTGAGAACCACTGATGTAGAGTAATGGGTAATGGGGTTTCTTATTCTCTGCTGAAGGAAGCACAAATAAGTACCATCACTTTTGAGAGCAATTGGACAATAACCCATAATGGTGAATGCACATAACTTATGACCCAACAATTCGACTCTTACACACACACACACACACACACACACACACACGGGGTTGGGGGAGAAAGAGAATACATTTTACAGAAATTCTTGAATGAATGAGGAAGGTTGTACAAGAATATTTATTCATGGTAGCATTGTTATGAAAAAATAATATTTTAATGAGAAATGGATAAATAAATACTGGGTATATTTTTTAAATGGAATACAATATGATAATGAAAATGAATTAACAGTAGCCACATATTTCATGAACATGAATAAGGCTCACGGGTTGAGTGAAAAAAGCAATTTGCAGAAGAGTACGGGATGATATTCTCTATATATGCGAAACAATACTATGCATTGTTTAGGGATACACACATATGAAAAGCATAAACATATGGATAGGAATTAATCATCAAGTGTAGGAAAAGGCTTACTTCCCCAGGAGAGGGAGAAGAAAAGGAATATGATTGGGGAGGGGTCCAAAGGGAGCTTCAATTACATTTGTAACATTTTATTTCTTAAGTTGGTTGCTGTAAACTCAGACTTTTGTTCTTTTTGTAAATTAGAAATATTTCATAAAAAGTAAAATTCTGTATATTTGAAGACTTTTAATCCTGTCAATCATTATAAGCACTGCCAGAGAGCCCCCCACGCACCCCCTTACCCCTAATCTCCCAAGTTTTTGTTTCCTTAATGAAGCACCTTGGGCCCATTCACCCAGCAGGTAGGGCCTCTGCATAAGGTACACTTATGCAGGCTCTATATTCACAAGAGTGCTTGGGTGAGGTGGTGAGTGGGACCAAAGTCCAGCTTGTCCTCTAGACAACAGCCTTGTGCCCTTGCCACAAAAGCCCCAAGGTAAGCATCATTCGAAGTGGGTACCTTCTTTGTTGCCCCAAAGCACCCTGCGGTATATGCAAAAACAGCAGCCAGGCTCCACCTCCTGTGTTCTAGCAAGTGGATGCTACAGATTTACTCATCCAGAGTCATGAAAAACTAGAAAGAGGAACCAGTCTGGAGGCAGAGTCTCTATTACGTTTATTTTTTACTTGCTATCAAATGTTGGTTCATCCTGATATCTTTCTAGGTTCTTACGGTTTATGTAAGTGATTTTTTTTCTAGTTATTTGGGAGTATATCTTAAAAATTACCTTCTTTTGCTCTCTTAGGACATCTTACCTAAAAGGTGAAGACGAATTTCCAATTTATCTTTAATGCAAAGCATGTGCAATGTATCAACTATAAGAAATACTAACACTCTGACAGAAATTACCTCTTTTCTAAGTCCTTTGTTCCTACTATTTTGTCTCGCCAAGTTGCAAATTTGAATCCTCCTTTCTTACCTGCACCTGATGGACTATAGTAATTTATTCTTCAATACAATCTACATGTCTCCTTTCTCCAAAATCTAATGCTCTCCTTTTACCTAAGTTGCCAGCCCTAAGATTTTATTCCATGCAAGCAAAGAATAAAGTTCCCAAGTGTGGTTCATGGACCACCTGAATCACTTTGATGTGATGGGCATCAAAATGCTGATGCTATGCCCCAGCCCTATTAAATCACCTGGCATTTCTCATCCAGCTTTGTAGGCGATTCTTATGCTTACTAAAGTTTGAAAACCACTACTTTAAAAGAAAGGAAATGAGTTAATTAGCAAAATAAAATCAAGTGGTTTAGTCTAAAATTGTTATTTAAAAACAATAGAAAAAAGTGATATCTTGACAAGAGAAATGCTGTCATCTTTCAATGTTGTAAAAGAGAGGTCTGAATGGAATAATTAAGGAATCTTGATTTACAATTTTTCCTCAATTCACCTGCTTATGAGAGTTGCTAGAAAATAATGAAAATGATTTAGACAATGGAAGCCAGAAGCCTGGGAGTTTTCCTGTGATGATCTCTGGCTGAGCACAATATCTGAGAGCTTCAGATTTATTATCTGTAAAACCAGATGGTTGTCCTTCTATCTTTAAGTTCTCTTTCACACCTACAATTATAGGAAATGTGTAATCCCTAAAACCTAAAGTCAAAGCATAGCGTTATATATTGATTCTCTAGCATATAAATAAATGTATTGTATGTTAGCCATGTGCCCAACCAGGCATTATTTTTAAAGATAAACACCTGAATGCAAAGATGAAAATGTTTCAGTTTAGGTCTGCATTGAGTTGTTTTTATTTTCTTTACTTACGTGCCATGAATAGTCAACTTTATGACAGTGACATTTTTTAATCTTATCTGCCTTAAAGTATTCATGAAAAATGTCTCTAATATAGAGTAAAACAACCCAAAGGCATAGTAAAAAAGCAAGAAAAGAGGTGCCCATAAGTAGTATTTGGTACAAATAATGATTCCATGGGGGTCTATTAAGCCACAAAAGTCCAGAAGGGGAAGGAATGCTGATAATTACCTAACATCAAAGTTGCTGCTGGCTTCTCAATGGTAGTCACTTAGCACTCAACCTTTTTGTGGTCTGGAGAAATTGTCCAGTATTCAGAAACAACACTTCCTTTGATCCTTACAAAATACTCGTGTTTTAGGATTTTAAAGTATGTGAGAAAGCAGTCTAAATTTTGGTCACCAAAATTCTGTATAGTCCATGGCTAATTGCTAAGATTTAGCTACCAAGTACATATCAAGATAGGTATAAAGATCTCAGGTGAAAGGAGAGGTTTGTGGGATATACTGTTTTAATTTGGTATATAGCTAAAACCCAAATATTTTTCTCGGATTAAGGGAGACTTTTTCTCAACTCTTCAAAATCTTTTTTCCATTTGCATAGCTCCCAAAGTCCGCTCCCGTTGAACAGTGGAGAGTCATTTGAAACTTAACTGAAGGTTGCAGGCAAGTTCTATTTTTTTAGGTCATCCAGTTTAGGGGATCCAATTTCTGCAGGAGGAAGAAGATGGGTGGGGGAGGGAAAAACCCGACTCGACGTCTTTATATTCTTCTACCTTCAATCCACAACCTGCCACACAAATAGAGCCAAGTCAGGGATTTCGCCTTGAACCACCACCACCACAACCTTGTCACTCACGCCCGATACACACGCCCCTCTGGCCCCGTTCTTGACCAATGGCGGCTACCCTTCTTGCATAGTAATGAGCCCGAGACCTCCCCGGGCCAATGGCGCTCCGGGAGAAGGGTTCGTTTTGCATGTACCTAAGTGATTTGCATAACCCGGCGGCTGGGGGCTTGGGAACCCGAGCGTGCAACCCTAGAAGGGAAAAGGACGGGAGGCGATCTAGCCGCGGCGGAGAGAGAGCGAGCAAGCGCCCGGGTGTTGGTGCGAGAGCCGGGCGGGGGCTGGGGCTCGGGGCCGGCATGGCTGGAGG
>NW_005365325.1:3495763-3496011 GCF_000412655.1 Myotis brandtii
CCCAGGTCCGAGGAGGGGGGCGCCAGTCACCTGTGTGTGGGGGGGTGCTTGGCACCCACTCTGGCGCCGCGGGCTTTCCAAACTTGGCCAGTCTGTGTGCGAGCCGTGAGTAGCTCATTTTCTAGACTCTTCGGGACACAATCACCCCCTCCCCCCAATTCCCAAGTGCATCTGGGTGGGGATCTGGGGCCAAGGAGGAGGGAGGAATCTGGAAACACTTGCCCCTGGCAGCCTTTTCAAGCGACCTT
>NW_005365325.1:3496099-3557798 GCF_000412655.1 Myotis brandtii
GTAAGCAGGCTAGAGGTTTGCAATCGGCGGGGGTGAGGGCGCCTAGAACTCTAGAACTTGGCCGGAGTCTGCAGACCCAGGCACGTTTCTTGGGGAAGCACCTGGAGCCTCCTGGTTCCAGCATGTGGGAAGAAGAAACACCTGCACCTCAGGGCGAGCCTCCTCCCCATGTGGCCCTCTCCGGGTAGAGCGACCTGGCACCTCCGGCCAGTTCCACTCCGGCCTCCCCAGCAGACGCCAGGGATCTGGAGCAGGCAGGCGAGCGAGGCCAAAACAAGGGAGGAGGAGGGGGTGGAAATTGCAGGTTTCTCTTGGTGAAAATACTCTTCTTACCCAACAAGGCCTTTTAAAGAAGGAATTCTAACCTGAAGGACAGGATTTTGGAAGAAAAAGTTCCCGAACATATGCTCTGCCCCATTGGAAAGGTCGGCAGGCAGCAGTTTTCTGCTATCTTGTAAGCAGCAGTTTTCCTTTCCAGCTGCCAGCGGTTGGGAAAACACTCAAATGGTTCCGACTTAAAAATCTCCCTCCTCAAACAGGGACCAGAGAGCTTTAGACATGCCCTTCAGCAAGGAGGAGGTATCTGAAATCTGTCTTGGGGGTGGCATTGGGAAATGCCACCAGGAGAGGCAGAATAAGGTAACTGAGTGCAGGGCTAGGTGTATGCTCTTGCTCCTGGGCTGCGGGGCCAGTGGGGTGATTAAATCTAGGGCTGTGAAAACTGCTGGAGAGAGACAGGGACTGAGAGGCCCTTGGGTGAAGGGAATTTCCTTTTACCTTATGGCTCCTGAAAGGGACCTCTTAGAAATAGACAGTTTTAAAGGAATGACAGGCCCGGTGAAGAAATCCTTTCTCTGCCAGCGGAAGGCGTTGCTGTGTTTCCAGGGTGTGTGTGTGTGTGTGTGTGTGTGTGTGTGTGTGTGTGTGTGTCTGCTTGCCCTCTGGAAATGGGGTTGTCTTGATAGGCCTGCTGCCTTGGAAGCTGGCTCATTCAGGGACCCCCCGCTTCTTTCTCAGTTCTTCCCCGGTCTCAGGTGTTGGTTATGTCTTTGAAGCTATTTTCCTTCAGGATGGTGAAGTTTAACTTTTCAATGAAAAAAGTTAACTTGGCAATGAAGTCTAGTTTGCCCACAAGGGTACATTAAGTGGGAAAGTGGGAGTGAAGAGAAATAAGGGCAAGACCTGGGTAGAGAGGATGGGGCTGTTTTTCTCCCAGGTCGTCTTGAAACTTTCAGGTACCTCACCACGGGAGAGCTGTCTTTACCCGAAACCTCGGCCAAGTCTCCCTATAGTAGAAAAGCATAATTTTATTGTTTTGACCATTGTAAAGACCTTATTTAGCAGATTCCTCGAGTTTTAATGAGTAGGCTTGCCCTATAAGGAAAAGGGCTGTTTTACATTAGTACCTAAAACCACAAAGAAATAGCACATTTTTATGAGAGCACACTCCTCTCTGTGGAGTACCAGGCGTCTTCCCTTAGAGCTCACTGCAGGTCGTGAAATGCTATCTTCTCAACCTTGAGCGTTACAAAATATATTGTTCATGGCTTGGGAAAGAGAAGAAGAATTGGCACCAGTCCAGACTGGATTGTCTGAACTAGCATCAGCGTAGCCCTTTCTGAGCTGCAGTGGGGAGCAAGTGTGTTTGATTTTCTTCTTCCATCTGAACCTATGGAGTGATCGTATATCCTGATAACTCCTTATGTCACCATAATGCTCTTCATTTCACTCTCAAAAGTATGTAGTATATGCACACCCCATCTAAAGGGCAGTCAGTGCGTTTGCATTTGGGGGAAACCAGCTAGTCCAGTGATTCTCAAAAGCCACGTTGAGAAGGGGCAGGTGCTGTGGTTCTGCACACTGCAGTGGATTTTTTTTTTTTAGTAAGTTTTTATTGATTTCAGAGAAGAAGGGACAGGGAAATAGAAACATCAGTAATGAGAGAGAATCATTGATCAGCTGTGTCTGGCATGCCACCTACAGGGGATTGAGCTGGCAACCCAGGCATGTGCCCTGACTGGGAATCAAACCCTGACCTCCTGGTTCATAGGTACATGCTCAACCACTGACCCACACCGGCCCTGCTTACAGGACGCCTTGGATTCATTTGAGGTCTCTTTCAAAATCTGCTCTCCTATCACTGCCTAAGTGAGCTGCAGTTCCACACCAAGGGACCAGATCCGTGGTTCCCAACGTTTAGTTCACAGATTCCGAATTTCTGGAGCATGTTCATCAAGGCCAATTTCATTTACACATGAAATTACAAACACAAAAATGGAAGTTCAAAAGATGAGACTGGTGATTATTCATCAAAGTTCTTTTATTGTCTCCTCATTCCTCAATGGTGGCGTACTTTCACCTCCCCCACAGGGGTGTGTGATCCCACACTGGAGGCCCCAGGACTGACTGAGAGCAGGGGTCCAATCCCCCCGCCCCCCTTGGTATCCACAGAGCCTGGTACATGGTAGGCACTTAGAAAGGTTGCAGTGGGTAAATAAAGACTCAAGGCCACCGAGGGGCAGAATTGGGAAATGCAGTTCAGATGCCACCCCACATGCGATTGCCCAATTCAGCATTCTCACCACGTAGTCTTCTGTCCAGATCTGAGAAGGCCCCGGAGAGAGGATACCTGCTGCTTCTCCTTTAGGCCCGTTTGGACTTGTTCAGTCTAACAGTGTCTGTTTCCTGCTGAAAGCTACTTTATCCGAGGCTGGGGGCAGAGTCGATAGTAATCCTCAGTATTGTTGGTGGGATTCCCATGTTCCCACCACTTGCCGCACCTGCAGAGATTATTTATATTTTGCAACAGCAGTTCTCAGCCCTGTGTCACAATGCACTGGCTTGTCACACTTGACCCTAAGGTGTTTTAAAGGAAGTACTCTTACTAACATTAACATTTCCAAGTTTATTGGATCAAAAGGATTGACAGTTATTCCTGTATTATGGCAATAAAGTCACTCTTAATCACCTACCTGCCAAGATTCTTGATCCGGGGAGAAAGAGATGAAGTCACAAGGGCGGTAGGGAGGGGATTGCGCACGATTTTCCTCTGGTATGTGTGTGATTGCCACAAACTTGAAGAAATGTAGATTTCCACATCCTAGATTATGTCTGGCGCATAGTCTTAAGATTACAAAGGTTGTTTCTCTGGCTTCATGGAGACAGTGGTAGGTCTGAGCCCTTGATCGTTGTCTGGACCATGCCACCGAGTGATTGTCTGGCCTTTGGGCACGTCCTTCTACTTTTTCATCTGATGACAGTTTCTTCATCTGAAAAACGAAGTAATTGGATTTACTAGATTCTATCTAAGGCTGCTTGTAGCTTCCAGAAGTTCTACGATTTTATAATTCTTACACAAGTTTAGAGTGGCAAGGTGAGGATAATGTTCTGATCCTCTCATGAAAAGATCCCAGGAGTAGCAGAATATCGTTGTAGGTGAAGTTGCACAAGCCCATTTACTAGCGCTCACTTGGAGGAGGAGTTCTTTGTGTTTAGAAGTGTGTGTTAGGAAGTTTGCCATGGAGACTTGTTGCAGAATGCATGCCTAGCTAAGGCGCTTTAATAGGGTAGAATAGCCCTGCTTGTTTCCTGTGGGTATGGCTTAACACTTGGAAAATAAAATCACCCAGTTTCAGTAATTTGGGTACTGTACAAAAAGTTACTCAATGTCCTCACTTCCATATAATTAGTCATAATCTCTTTAACCTTCACAGTGTGCATATCCTCTGCATAGGCAGGCTATTGAGCTTTCTGTGTAAAATTGATGGGATTTTGAAACGTTTTTAAAAATAATCTCTTGCTTTTTCTTCTCCTTTTGCAAGCATCATCTCAGACTCTTCCCTAAGTTGTATTTTTCACTACTCTAAACACCTCTCTTCTTTTCATGGTATCATTTCAAGTCTTTTCTTATGTTTCCTCCAATGTCTGCTGTATTCCTGGCAGGTCAATAATTAGTGACAAAATGTTTATACCTTTTTTGATGGTAGAGTTTTGATATTTCTTGAGTTCTGAATTCCCACCTGTGATGTCAGTGTTAGCTTAGTTTGTGTGGTGTGTCTTTCTAGAGATGTATTAGTATTATATACAAGTGAATTTGGTTCTGAACAAGGTCAATATATGAAGGTCTTGTAGATCCTTTATATTACAAACGGGGACCTGGTTCTTTTTAACTACAAGAGGGGGAAAGAGCATCCTGCTGGGAATATGGAGAGCTAGTTTCCAGGTCTCTCAATAAACCACACGCGTGACCGGGAGAGTGCCACATACCCAACCCTTCAGGATCTTGGTTTCTTCACTTTAAAACAAGAAGTTAACAGCTGTTATTGCCAAGAGTTTTATTTCTATTTAATTTGATTTTTGTTTATTTTTTATACATTTCTAGGATCCTCTCTGTTGTGTCAGTGAAGTCTAGGTGCCTAAATCTTGGACTCTCACCCACCAGGGAAACCTCCAATTGTTCAGCTCTACTGGAGGGATATTTCACTGAATGGGGAACTCACTTCCTCACAAGGCAGCAATGTGCTGGGTGTGGTCTGAGCAATTCCTAGGATTTGAACCAGTAATTCCCTCATTCTGTGTTCCTTAAGGCTTGTGGTAACCACTAATATTTCATGATTTCCAGTTGAACTAAATGCTCATGGCAGTCATGGTATCACAAGCACTTATTGCCCAGGCACTTGGCTCTTCGAGTTAGAGTTGTAAGGTAACATTGACAACTTAATCTCTTAAGGGAGATCAAAGTTCTGTGCCGGTAGGTGGATCCAGGCAAGTTTAGGCATTTTCTTGGCCTCTGTCAGCCTATCTCTCAAATTCTCATTTTAATCATCTTTATAATAGTGGGATGTTCTGACAGCCTGCAAGTTTGGATTTTGGTTTCTGGTCTCCTTGGGGGTGCCTATCCTTGTATTTTCATTATCTTATCAATAAAAAATGGATATTGGAATAGATGATGGCTAATGTCTCCCACTGCTTTGAATTTCTCTGAATCTTGTATAGAATATTAAGCAAAGTAAAGTTTTAAGAACCCTTTGTTATTGAAATTCTTCTAAGACGGTCTCTCACTTTTCCTGTATAAAAATATATACATTTACATAAAGCACAATGTTTGTTGGAATACCTCGATTAAAAGTTAAACCCTGCCAAGTGTGCCCATCGCTCTGAAAAATAACTAATATAACTTAGTGTGTTCTTGGTAAGACAGCTTAGCTGTTTTAATTTTTTAAGCTAGATCTCAAGGTTTGGGCTCTAGAAATACGTTCTACAGCTCGCTCTTTAACTGCCTCCCTCAGCCTTCATGTTTTTGGCAATTCTAAAAGCTTGTTTTCCTATGTGTACAAGAACATGGATAACTTTTTTTCTTCCCCCCACCCCCCCAATTGTTTAGTGAATTGTAGTTTTTTTTTTAAGGCTTCATTGAGGATAATAAAATGCTCTATTTTTAAATTCTGCCAATGAAGAAGAAAAATCTAGGGCATTTAGCAAATCAGTACTCTTACACAATGGATAATTTGTCTGCCTTTCTTTGCTTTTTTTGTGTCTATGTTTTTAAGTGCTTGATGTTCAAACTGTAGGCGAGGTATCAGCTCTATTGTCTGAAATTGGGTGGGTTCAAAATTGAGTTTAGAAATCAGTCTTAGCAGGAGACAGATCATGATTTTATAGTTCATAGTACTCAGATACCCCCTTTAAATGGCAAGATGGAATTATGGAAGTATATATTCTCATTCACCCACCCTTAGACAAATATTTATTATTCAACTATGTATATGGCTGGAACTATTTTTAGCAAGATTCATAAAGCATTCTGAAGTATTCTGTGTTGTGTACCAGCAATTAGAACAATGTTTGGGATGGTTGTTTTTAGTCTCTAAAGCATGTTTTGATACCCCTACATATTTTAATTGCAAAAAAAGCACATGGCAAAATTTGGCATTATGCATTTCTTATTTTAGATGCAAGTGATTAAAGTTCAGGAATGCCCTTCTAATAGTCCAGGAAATGAACATTTAAAAATTATATATATTTTTGTAGTTCTAGCTTTTCTGTACTAAAAGGTCTTATGGGGAAAGCATTGGACACCCCTCAACCCCCCAGTGGCAACATGTTGGTCCATTGGAATATGAGAATATCCTTGTAAGGAAATGTAAACCATAGATATTTTGGGAGGCAGCTGGGCCAAGAATGGGTATATGTTTCGATCCCAGGCTGGTCTGTTGTCTGTGCTAGAGACATGTGTGGTGGAAGCAAATCTAATATATTACAAGATATTTACTGACCCTTTATTCTTCATATTTAATTTCTGTTTAAGTATTCTGAGTCAGTATAAGTAAAAGTTACGTAAGCCCCTTTAGCCAGTATTTTTCATCTTTATTTTTACACTAGAAGGATGTAACATTTTTTTTAAACAGAGTTTTAAATATAAAGGTGACCATTGAAAGAATGAAATCTCAATGCACTCTGACAACAAAATATTGTTTTAAAAAACATTTTTATTGATTTCAAAGAGGGAGAGGAAGAGAGAGATAGAAACATCAATGATGAGAGAGAATCATCAATCAGCTGCCTCCTGCATGTCCCCCACTGGGGGTCGAGCCGGCAACCCCCGCAACCCAGGCACGTGCCCTGGTTCCTGGGTCGGTGCTCAACCGCTGAGCCACACCCAGCTGGGCACAACAAAATATTTTTGATATTCAAATCAGATTTTAGAATCCACTATCCAGAAAAATCCTGTTAGATTCTCCCCATTCCAGTATATTTAAAAAGTTTTATTTGGGAACGTTTTCCCTCCTAAGAAGAGTGACATGCATTTGGCAGGGAGATGGCACCTCTACCTGGGAGCTGTGCTGGGCATGGCTGAGGGACTGCCTGGAATTGCTTCCATTGCCCTCAGGCTGTGAGGTCCTCATTGTAGCTCGCAGCGTGGACCACAGAGTATCATAGTACAAGTGGTGACATCAAAACTCCCTGAAGTGCTTGATTAGAGCTGTTGTCCTAGGATGATAGATGGATGTTATTAAATTCTCACTCTCTTCACATTTCTTGTTTTGAAGGTGCAGGACAGGTGGTGTGCTTCCAAGTCAGCAGTCTTTTCTCAAACTCACTGGGCTGGGATGTTGATTAACTTCCTGGTTTTTCCCATTTTCCTAAGGGGTAAGAAGGTTCATGCTTAGAGACCCTCGGAAAACCTCTATGAATAATGTGCGAAGGGCTTGGTGGACTAGATTTCACAGCAGAGGAAGGCCCGTGGTTGCTGTTCTGTTGTAGACTGTCACCCTTCCCGTGTGAGCATCTCAGAGGGCTGCTTTTTTGGAGAAGAATTCTCCAGAGAAGGGAGCACACTGTTTTGACTTACACCTTAGGAACCCAGTATTCTAAAGTCCATCAACTCTTTTCTGTAGTGGTGGGAGAGCAAACAAAGAGTGTGGACTCACCTTTACGGTTCTTAATGTTTTTGGAGACTCTTCACGCGCACTTCTGTTTTAGGCACTACATGAATCTGGTCTTTGCATTTCTGAATGTGATAATTGCCTGTTGGGTCCTCTTCAAGCTCTCCATATCTCATCAATTGAAGCATATACAGAATTCTCATAAATTTGATCAGAGTTAAGAAGGGAGTATTACCCCCAGCTGGTTTGGCTCGGTGGATAGAGCGTTGGCCTGTGGACTGAAGAGTCATGGGTTCGCTTCCAGTCAAGGGCACGTACCTTGGTTGCAGGCTCAATCCTCGGCCCTGGTCAGGGCACGTGTGGGAGGCAACCAATCAATAATGTTTCTCTCACGTGGATGTCTCTCTCTTTCTCTCCCCCTCCCTTCCACTCTCTCTCTAAAGAAGAAAAAGGGGGGGATATTAAATAAATTTATACATCTTAAATATTTTAGTATCCTGTTTTAAAGAGTATACCTGATGGGTTTACTAACTGATATTTGGTAATTTTTCTTACTTACTACCAGTTTTCATCCTTGCTGAGCTTCTTCTACTAGTTCTTCTCATTTGATTAGGTTTTTAGAAAATAATCTTAATATTTTCCTGTCTTTGTAATGAAGAAAAATTTTCTTGTTGGCCTTCTGTTCTTTCCAAGGTCATTTTGAGTCCATGGTCATGTAATCCAGCTATTTATGTCATTGCCTACTCTCCAGTCTTCTTTTTATAGGCATATTTTTATGGTTAGGCCTTCAAACATGGTTTTGTTTTTGAAAGTGTGACAGAGTCAAGACCCCTGAATTCCTAAATGTGTGAGCTTGGACATTTTACTTAACCACTTAGGACAGTGGCTTTCCCATCTGCAAAAAAGATAGCTTGCTTTATCTTCAAGGGTCATATGTAGGAACCTTTAAAGCATGATCTCTTTGAGTGATGGTGAGCACCCATTTTTTTTGTCATTTCTTTTGGGAGTGACCAGGAAGTTGTATATTGGTATATGTGTTATCATCTTGTGATTTAAAATCCTAAACCCCCATTTCTCTGGTTTTTTTTGTGTATGTGTGTGTTTTTAATGTATATCAGGTTTAAATCCTGTTGTAAACAGCACAGGTGAGCCACTGTGTTAATTAAAAAGAGGCTATTCATCCGGCAGAATTTTTTTTTTAATATATTTTTATTGATTTCAGAGAGGAAGAAAGAGAGAGCTAAAAAACATCAATATGAGAGAGAATCATTGATCAGCTGCCTCCTGCACACCCCACTCTGGGATCGAGCCTGCAGCCTGGGCATGTGCTCTGTCCGGGAGTCAAACCCTGACCTCTTGGTTCATAGTTTGACGCTCAACCACTGAGCAACACCGGCTGGGCTCTGTCAGATTTTTTTATTTAGAAAACCATAAAGATCCTGGGGCAGAAAGAGTCGGCTATATGTTTTTGTCAAGATACTTTCTTATAGGCGGTGTGATTCCCATAACAAGAAAGCCTGATGGTGGGGAGGTAAGTGTCTCTGGAGAAACCATAAGAGCTGAAGGGAACTCATTTTCTCGCCTGGGTCTCTCTGAGTTGGCACTGCTTTTCTGAGATGGCTGGTCGGGAAGCAAGGTGCTGTCCTAACGGAAGCAGTATTTCTTCTCACATCAAAGGGTCAAAGGACCTGAGACTGTGTTGGTGTGGTCTTTAGAGACTCATTTCCTGCTTCCAGACTTTGGAACACTGAGGATTGTCCTTATGCCCAGGAGAGCTCCCTCAGGCCACTTCCCATGTTGGGGATGCCTAAGATTTACTCAGGACCCACAGTCTAGCTGTGTTCTTGTTTCTTCCCATCGCTTGTTTCTAGGAATATATAACTTAGAGAGACCTTTTCTTCTAAGTACTTTGAAAATGATATTTTATTGGATGCCTGTGTATTCTTTTTTTATATATTTGAAACTAATGCTTGTGCTTTGTGGATAAAGAAGAAAAGCTTATTATCTTAAAAGTAATTTTAGAATGAAAATGTTTTCCTTAAAATCTTTCATATTGTGAAAAAGTTATTATGGCATTTATGTTAAGCGCAGTTAAAACTTTCTTGGAAACTGGGAAAATTCTTCCGGGTTTTGATTCGGATCTGCTTGGAAAATGAATTTAAATTCGGAGCAGCAGCTAATGTATGGAGCAGTGCTCACAACCTGTTTAGATTGGCCAAGTGTTTGGAATACAGTTGTGCATTTTTTGACCCTGGCTCTCTTTCTTTAAAAAAAAAAATTTGAATGTTTTTCCCATTACCATCTTGACATCTGCCTGGTTACACATGAATAGCTTGACCCAGTCCCTCAGCAGGGAGACTACCATGGCCTTGCTTTCAATAGCCATGTCACCGACAAAGAAAACATATGGACTATTTCATTCCTGGCCTTTGCAAACAGTCTGAGGCTGGGAGGGCAGGGAGCAGGAGGCTTCCTACTTTATGGTAGGTTGGCAAGTTTGTGCGCTAACCACAGGCCCTGCTGTTAGCAATCAGACTGTGTTTTCCACAGCCCCGTTATGTTCTGTGGAAAGGGAGTCTCGTGTTCTGGATAAATACGTTTCTAATACCAGATTGAATTAAGTTTGTGTGACCTGCTTCTATGGTGGTGTTTACTACTTAATTATATATTTCACCAAAGGGAGTGTGGGTGTGCGTGTGCATGTGTGTGTGTGTGTGTGTGTGTGTGTGTGTGTGTGTGAGACATTTGGATACTATTCTCCCAGGTTGGCTATGTGGTGTGTGTTTGATGGATCCACAAGTCGGGAATGAAGAACATAGAACCTGCCTTGAGGACTATTTGCCTTTATGTGTATCTTCTTGTCAGTTACTGAGAGAGAGCAATTGATCCCGCCCATGCTAGCTGGGCACTGCTGCACTGACCTGCCAAGGTTTTTGCTGCCTGGAACCAGCTTTCCACTTGGGGCTTGGGGACTTGATTTCAGTTCAGCGAGCATTAATGCTCACGTGGCTTTGTGGCATCGGTATCCCCAGTGTGGAGGCTTGTGAGCAAGTGTGCCCGAGACAGGACCAAGAATGTGGAAGAGAGGGGTCCATCAATTGCTGTCACGTTCAGGTCTTCTTCTGTGTGAAAAGAATTTGCCCCTGGCACTGCCCTGGCTGAGGTGGTATTTCAGAAGGAGAAGAAAACTAAACAAAACCCTATGACATCCATCCAAAGCTGAGAAGATTCATGACTTCGGCAGAAGAGGGAATGACATACATGTCAGCAGGGTCCTTTCCAACCCTCCAGTTACCCCAGCCTGAATTTCAAGTTTCATTGTCTCTTTGTCATGCTGGCTGGCCTGACAGGTGTTAATGATTTATCTAGAAGGAAGTCAGCTCCTGTTTTATACCAGATATAGCCGGCTATTTAAATGTATAGATGCATCTCATCGAGAAAGTATTTTTGATGGTTCTTGGTATTGATACTGCACATTAGCTGTATAACAGTGTGCCAAAAATTCCTGCCTTTCACATTTTCTCATAAGAGTAATGCCTTTTGCAGTTCTTGATTATAATAGATTTCCTTCAAATGTGTTGGCTCTTGGAGGATTACATTTTTAAAGTTTAGGTTTTATGGTTCTTCCCAAAGGAGTCTATTTGAGGTTCTCCCCTTTCTTTTCGTGCTCTTATACTTTTATCCTAAATTAACTAGTTTAATCTTAGATGTTCCATCTTTCTTTTTTTTTTTTAAATATGTTTTATTGATTTTTTACAGAGAGGAAGGGAGAGGGATAGAGAGTTAGAAACATCAATGAGAGAGAAACATCGATGAGCTGCCTCCTGCACACTGCCCACTGGGCATGTGCCCACAACCAAGGTACATGCCCTTGACCGGAATCGAACCTGGAACCCTTGAGTCCTCAGGCCAACGCTCTATCCACTGAGCTAAACCAGTTAGGACCCATCTTATTTTTTTTTTTTTTTACTGACTACTTAACTGACCTTCATAACTATGTCTGTCTGTACTTTTAAAAGAGTAGAATTCCTAGCCCCCCTTTTGCTACCTGACAGTTACTATTTGATCCCAATGTGTGGAGCATTTTGCTTGCAATGAAAAAAACTTGAGTTATTAGTGTAATCATGTTTGGAAAGTCTGATTCAAAAAAATGGGAATTTGGCCCTGGCTGGGTAGCTCAGCTAGTTAGAGCATCATCCAGATATGCCAAGGTTGCAGGTACCATTCCTGGTCAGGGCACATACAACAAGAATTAACCAATGAATCCATGCATAAGTGGAACAACAAATTAATGTTTCTCTATCTCTGTCTCAAATCAATCAATAAAACAAAACAAAAATGGAAATTTGATGAGGAATTGCTAGGCCTACTTGTTTATTGGGCATGTTACATGTTTTAACACTAATTTCCACCAGGAACCATTCTAGGTCTCTGGCATGGTTCTCATTTCACAGCTGAGCAAACAGCTTGCTCAGTGGGCCCACAGTTAGTGGGTGGTAGTTGGTCTGTGAAATTTATGAGTTCAGTTTGTTTGTAGTTTGCTTGGGTAGTTGACAGAGATTATCAGAAGAGGGAAAGGTACAATGAGAAGGGAAATGGTGAGAAGCTACAGGTTATTATGGGGTGGGGAGGGACAGAACTGAAAAGAAAACATCCTGAAGAAGCAAACACACGTGCATACAGTGGGAGACTGACTTGACTGGGGAGTAACCTATATGCAAAAATCCAGTCACTGTGTAGAATTGTCTTTTATTCATAGCAGAATTTTGAAGTACCTCTCCTAGACTCCTTGCTTTATGTACCTCTTTGTAAAAGCTTTCATATAATTTTCTATGTTAATAGTGTTCTTCCTGTGTCAGGAAAATATCAGTCATGCATTTTGGCTGGCCGTTTCTTTGGTGGAATTCACATAGGTAGTATGTGAGGATCAGATCTGTTCGCGTGCTCGCTTTTCTGTTTCTTAAGGAGCAGATTTCTGAATGTGCTTCTTTAAAGCAAAACCCTGAAGTCAATTAAAAAGCAGAGTGTGCAGTATGATGGTTTCCATATAGCTTGCTCCCTTCCACTCACTGGAATTTCCTGCCTCTCCTGTTGAAGATGTTTTTATAGGGAAGTCAGCATAAAAGTGAATCACCCATGAGCCTCCCCCCGCCCCCCCCCAGGCATTTCGTTTGGTCAACTTGGTATTAATTTAGTTGGTACTCTTTAGTTGACTTGAACACTGTGTTGATTGTGTGAGCTGATGTTTATTAAACTGTTAATATTTTACAGACTAGATGGGTTCCTGTTTGGATCTATGTGTTCCTTCCTTTAGCAGCAGGGCTGTTCATGGTTGAATCTGTGGCCACAGTTTTGATTTTGAATGTCCTGGTGACAGCTAGCCCCATCCTGGACAGTCAGGTACTTGGTGACCTAAAGGTTGTCTTCTCCTGGAAGCGTTTTGCCTCTTCCTTTTGCTTATTCTTTGTCACGAAGAGCTTCTTCTTGATCTGTTTTACCATTCAGATAAACCACTACCATCATCGTGTTATTAGCTTAGATGCTAATTATAAACAAGTTGTTGAGTATCAGGCATTATGTGAAGTGCTATACATGCATTATCTCTTTTTTTTAAAAAGTATATTTTTATTGATTTCAGAGAGAGGAAGGGAGAGGGAGAGAGAAATGGAAACATCAATGATGAAAGAGAATCATTGATTGGCTGCCTCCTGCACGCCCCCTTCTGGGGATCGAGCCCACAATCCGGGCATGTGCCTTTGACCGGAATCGAACCCGGGACCCTTCAGTCCGAAGGCCAGTGCTCTATCCACTGAGCCACACCGGCTAGGGCGCGTTATCTCTTTAATACTCCCAATAGCCCTCTAAAACACATGCTGATACTTTTCTCCATTTTAGAGATGGAGAAGCCATGTGTGGTGAGGGCACACAGGTGATAACTGAGGTGTACTTGGGGTGTTGGATCTTGGTTTTTCAGACCAGGGTTATTTGGCTGAGTGGGATATATGACCGTGTCCTTTAGAGCTCCTTTTAGATGTAGGCTCATCTGTCTTGCACGCCAATGATATCTTGAACTGCTCATTTTATAGATGAGGAATTAGTTCTGGAGGGTTTACACCTGTTTTGGCTTTTGCTTGAAGTGTTCTCAGCTCCTTAGAATGTATATTTGGACTCTTGTAAATCTTAAAGTTCACCTGGTGCTGTGGTCTTAAGGCTCTTGTGTGTGTTATGGACCACTCATCAGAAAGGCTAGGTCTTTCCATGGGGGAAACAAAAAGTCCATTTTCCCAAAGGACATTTATTTACATGTATGTGTTTATAGACTGATATCTGTTTATTATTTGCTAAACCTTTCAATTATATAAATCATAACACAACATTCTTGCTAATATCTTTCAGACCTTCCCTCCCTTCTGAGTCTACTTCTTTTAAGAACTGGTAGAAAACAGTTGATCTGATGACATTTTCCATTCATCAGGGAACGAAACCAGTTACATGTAGTTGAATGACTTGCCCAGAACCATTGGTGGCCCTCCAGAGTAGGTTAAAAACAAAACAAAGCAGAAAGAAGCTCATTCTCAGAATAGATGGTCTTTTCTTTGACTATGTAAACCCTTGAATATTTAATAAGATTTTTGACTTGTGTTGCTTGTCAGATGGTAATATTTCTGGTGCTTCTTCTTTGTCTTTTGTTCAGTCTTTCATGGGCCTAGTACTTTATTGAAATTGTAGGAAGTGGTTAATTTGTGGAGGTGAATAAACAGGTTTCATGCAAATTGATTAGTTCAAACTATTTTTTAAGAGCTACTAATGTTTGTATAATGGTTCATGGAATCAATAATCTTTCAACTGGAAATTAATAATTACTTATTAAGATAATGTCAGTACTCAACTAATTTGTTCAACATATATTTGTTAAGTGCTTTATGTGTTAGGAATTGTTTTCAGTGTTGGGGACACAGATATCTAATGATATCTGACAGTGTCCCTGCCCTAATATAGGTTACCTGGCATGGAGTGGGGTAGGTGTACTGGCAGACAATTTAAAAAAATAAACACAATAAATTTATAAGGTCAGGTGACATTAAGTACTATCAAGAAAAATGAAACAGGATGATGGGGGCTCACTATTTAAGTAGGGTAGTCAGGGAAGGCTTGAATGAAATGATTAAGATAATTACTGGTTAAGGTTATCAGTCAATATCTGTTGGAATATGATTTCAGCTTAAGCAATGGCAAAACAAGATTTAAAACTTTTCTCCCCACCTCATATGATAACTTAGTTAAAACATAAAAGTAATAAAATCAATACAACATAATAAACTGGGACATCAGTACACGGGAATCATATACAGCAATAAAAGAACAAAGTATTGATACAGGCAACAACATGGGTCGGTCGCAGGGCTATTATGCTGAGTGAAAAAGACAACCTCAAGAGGTCTTCTAGCAGTTTGATGCCATTTAAAGTACTGGAGAAATGACAGCATTGTAGTGATAGAGAACAGGTCAGTGGTTGCTAGGGTTAGAGATGGGAGGGCAGGTGACTGGAAAGGGGTGGTAAGCAGAATAAAGGATGTTGGTTTGGTTTATACTATTGGTGTAGTTGGCATCTAGAGCCCCTAAAACAAGGAATGGAGATGAGAGCAACATTTTCTTTGAGAGCGTATTTTTACTTCATAGCAACAACATTATGGGGAGTTCAGTTTCATTTTCTATAGGGATGTTTATAGAATTGAAAGTGCCTCTTTTCTTCAAGGAATCGAAAGTCTTCTGCCAGGAGGAGTTGAAAGTGTTCATTCTACCCAGGGCTTTGTTTCAAGTGGAGTAATATGCCCGTGTGTTTTTTTGTGTGTGTGGTGATGGAGCAGTTTCTTATCATGATTGTAGTGGTGGCTGCATGAATCCATACATGTTATTAAAAAAAATGAGTGCATATAGTAGTGGGATAAGAGTAGAATCTGTAGTTTAGTTAATACATAAATTTTCTGGTTTAGCTAATCTACACTAATAAAGGGGTAATATGCTAATTAGACCGGGTCGATTGGACATCTTCTGGTTATCCTGCCTTCCTTCCGGACAAAGCCACGGTGTCAGGCCGGCAGGGGCGGGGGTTAGGGGCAATCAGGCTGGCAGGGGAGGGAAGTTAGGGACGATCAGGCCGGCAGGCAGAGGCAGTTAGGGGTGATCAGGCAGGCAGGCAGAGTGGTTAGGGGCGATCAGGCAGGCAAGCAGGTGAGCGGTTAGGAGCCAGCAGTCCTGGATTGCGAGAGGGATGTCCAACTGCCGATTTAGGCCTGATCCCGTAGCGGAGATCCCAGATTGGAGAGGGTGCAGGCTGGGCTGAGGGATTTCCCTCACACACGCCCAACCCCCCATGCACGATTTTCATGCACCGGGCCTCTAGTGTATTATGGTTATGTACAATGTTGCCATAAGGAAAAGCTGGATGACGGTTAAAAAAGCTCTCTATACTATTTATTCTTGCAACTTCTGGTGAGTCTTAAATTATTTCAACAACAACAGATACACCAGATCAGTTTAGAGTCTTGAGAAATCTTAGTCTTGGTCTCTCTCCTTAAGTAAAGTGAGGAAACAGTCTCTGAGGTGAGATGATAACTTGAGGTCACAGAGCCCAAGTCTGACTCTATACCTTTTAACTCTCGGGTCAACATTATTTTGCTCCCTTAGAGCCGTGGTTGGCAAACTGCGGATCGCGAGGCACATGCGGCTCTTTGGCCCCTTGAGTGTGGCTCTTCTACAAAATACTGACTTCTGCGCATGGGCCACGAAGTTTCAATCGCACTGTACATGCGCGCCCGCATGTGGTGTTTTGTGGAAGAGCCACACTCAAGGGACCAAAGAGCCGCATGTGGCTCGCGATCCGCAGTTTGCCAACCACTGCCTTAGAGAATAACCAGTTTTAGTTGCTACTGTGCAATTGTTGGGAGATTACATGGGTGCCCTCCATATTTCTCCCCATTTACCTCCCCAAGTCCCCTGCAGCTGAGAGAGAGAGTTCTATTCTATGTCCTGCAACATAGAAAGCGCCATATATAAAGTATGCATTCCATTTATCATTTATATGGTTTCAGCTATATATTTGACTAAAACCCATATGCATCTCCTTTTATGGAGGTACTTCCTTGGTGAGTGCTTGGTGCTGTCTGAGTAGTATGGGGAATGGTGTTGGATCTCTGCCTGTGAATTAGTAGCTGAGTGGTGTTTTACTTCTGATGATTCAGTATATTTGCTTTAATTGCTGGATTAACCAATTTCTTGCCTCCCACAAAGAGCACACACATTTGTATAAAGAGGGGATAAATGAATGAAGTTTTAGGGACTAATTTTTGTGGTATTTAAGCAACAATAGTCTAGATTACCCACAACCTTAATTTCCTTTCACGAGTCCTATAGATGGGCTTTGTCACCATTTACACTTGATTACTTCATTGTTAACCCAGTGCTGTGATTTAGCATGCAAAGACTTAATTATTCCTTTCTGGCCTAGTGAGAAATTTCCTTCCAATAATTGCCTCCACTGCCCTTTAGCCTGTTAAGCATTTAGTTTGTTTGGAACAACATGGTTGCTCAGTAAGCAAATCCAAGCGTAGCAGTGCCTGGAGCTGTCCTTGGACCATAATTTATACCTCTGACTAGTGACGCAGGCCTCAGTGCGAGAGTGTTGTGACCGGTGGATGTTCTGCATTAGGGCAGAGGTGTGTGATGCATTTGTCTGAAGTTGGGGGAAGAAAAAGTTCATGACTTAACGGTACTAAATAGTTCTCCTCTGGTCTCTTTCAATTTAACATTTCCTTATTGAAAGTGAAAAATGCCGACTTCTGAAATAAGATTAGACTCTTAAACTTTCGTATTTTTAGGGAGTGGTGGTTGTTGTTTTAAGGCCAGCCACATGTAGTCTTAGCTATAGAATAGATCATTACGTAACATGTCACTGTCAACATCGAGGATGAGGCTTGCTGGGGGAAATGGAGAGGTTTATGCAGTGATGACAAAGGGATGTCTTTGTTTCATTTTGTTTGGTTTTTGCTGTAGGTGTACTTGCATCTAGAGCCCTGAAGCAAGGAATGGAGATGAGAGCAAAAGTTTCCATGTGAGCCCTGGCTGGATGGCTTAATTGGTTGGAGTATCATCCCATACACCAAAAAATAAATGTGGGTTCGACTCCTGGTCAGGGCACATACCTAGGTTGAGGCTTTGATCCCTGGTTGGGGTGCCTACTGGAGGCAACCTATCGATGCTTCTCTTTCACTTCGATGTTTCTCTCTTTCTCCCTTCCTCACTCGCTAAAATCAATGAACATATCATATCCTCAGGTGAGAATAAAAAAATTTTTTTTCCAAGTGGGTATCTTTTTTTAATTTCACAGCAACATTATAGGGAGTTCTTCCATTTTCAATGTGGAAGTTTGTGGAATTGAAATGTCTGTTTTTCTCCTAGGAGGGACTGAAAGTATTAATTCTACCTAGGGTTTTGTTTCAAGTAGAATAATATGCCCATGTCTCTCTAGACAATTTACAAGGCTTGTTTAACATCACTTTTTTGGCAACATAGTTTTGGAGCTTTACTCCTAACACCTCCTTCATTCACCCCACTTCAAAATTCTCCCTCTTCCTGTTTCCTGACACAATATTAGCTGCCCCATTTCTCTCAGAGAAGGACTAGAATAACAATGGCATCATAGGGTAACTGGATATTCTACAATAAAAATACATGCATGCCAATCTGTTGTTGGGGGTGCAGCTGCACTGTTAGAAAGCAGAGTATCATATGCATCATACTAATTTAAACATGTTTTTAAGTGTGTTGCTCTATATAGCCAGTTTCCACCTTTCAATTTCTGTGCTTCCAAGACATTTGTGCAGTAGGTTATTAGTTTTTTAGGGGAACCAACTCATTTTACTAACATAAACAAAAAAGGAAAAGACGCATACTGAAGAGATGTATATACTAAAGCAGTTCAGTTGTTACAGGATTGGTTGGGAAGCAAAGCAGAAAACGAGAAGCCATCCTATATTGTATTTCCTGAAGTATTCTTTGAGTTTAAAATGCTCAACATAGTACAGACGTTTACCATTGAGTTTCTGTAAGTAGCATCTCAAGCAACAGAATTTTGCCCATAAATAATATTTTCAAAATTTCACATGATTGAAATGGATTTGTTATTTAATTATACTGATATTATAATATAGCAATTTTTCAACCTTTTTCATCTCATGGCATACATAAACTAATTACTAAGATTTTGCGGCACATTAAAATATATATTTTTTTGCCAATCAGATAAAAAAATAGGTATCATTTTGATTCATTCACACTGGCTATTTTGTTGGCTGTAGTCATTTTTTAATTTGACAATCTAAGGGAAAAGAGATCAGTGCCCCTGACTAAATAGTCAGGTATTGCATGTTTTAAAAATTCTTGCAGCACAACGGTTGAAAATTGCTGCTATAATAAATTCAACATTTTTAAACTCTCAGGGATGCTTTAAGGATTTGTTATATTTAAGTAGGCATTGATTATTTTATAGCCAGCCAATAAACATCTGGACTCTTTTAAGAGGGTGGACACCCCTTTGTCTTGGATGAAAACTCTTGACAAAGATTGATTTATTATTACAGCTCAGTTAGCATGATATATGATGGCGAACCTATGACACGCTTGTCAGAGGTGACACGCGAACTCATTTTTTTGGTTGATTTTTCTTTGTTAAATGGCATTTAAATATATAAAATAAATATCAAAAATATAAATCTTTGTTTTACTATGGTTGCAAATATCAAAAATTTCTATATGTGACATGGCACCAGAGTTAAGTTAGGGTTTTTCAAAATGCTGACACGCCGAGCTCAAAAGGTTCGCCATCAGTGATATATATTGTCAAATAGGTGAGGTTGCCTCCTCCATGTGCATGCTTCTATGGGAGAATAAGAAAAACAACCCAAATTTATCATGGTGTGTATTTTTTGCTGTATTATTTGAATTTGAAATACCCATGAATGAGTGAGGAAAGACCTTTGTTGGTGGTCTCCCCTGGTAAGAGGCAGTACCCCTGCCTGCCCCCCCGGGGGGTGTGGGGGGGGCTTGCTCAGTGGTTGGTTTACTGGTAAGCAGCTCATTTCTATTAGTCCCTTATTACTTTCTCAAGAGCAGTGATGCAGGACATCTGCCTGGAGTTGTCCAATGGAACTATATATTTGTAGGTTTAATGAATTATTCAGATTCTCATCAAATTACTGTTTTATGATAAAAGAATTTGGGTCAAGAACAAATGTGTAGCAATATCACTTTGTTTCCAGACCATTCTTTTCAACTGAAGAACAACTAAAACTCTGGGTGATTTATTCTAATGTAATAATGGTTTTAAATTAGTGATGATTTCATGAAAGTAGGTCTCACCAGAATTGCTCCATTTAAACAAGCAATCCTATCTATGATGCTACAGTTTTTGAAAAGAGAATAATGGAAATAAAATGATTTTGCTACAATTTTTTCCCCCATGATCCACATTCTTTAACTTCATGCATAAGTAGTTCTGACTCTTACAGTGCTCCAGAGAGCAAGACTGGTGTCACGGGACCGCAGGGTATGGACCTGGATCCAACGCCCGTGCCCTGTTGGCGTGGAGCATTAGTAAGAATTACAGGGTGTGTTGAAGTATATGAAATACAACATCCAGAAACTTGCTCTCTCTCCCCTTAGCTAAATGAGACAAATTGCTTGTACCTAAATCTTTTAACTATTTGACGATTTACTACATTGTGGAGAATTTGCACCTTGGTCAAATATATTGTGAAAGGATAACATCAGCCATGGATACAATATATTTCCAGACGCTCAGAATTGCCTGTCAGCTCTCTGGGAGCAGGAATCCCGTCTCACTCAGCATCTTCTTAGCTCTTTCCTTGCCTGTCTCTGGGCCTTGCACATAACATACTTTTAACTGTTGGATACATTGAAGGACAAGGAAAGGTTGCTTTTGGAAATTGTATTTTAACTGATGACGTTTTATTAACAAATTAACTTGCTCAGCAAAACTGTAGACCATGGACATCAAGGGTGTGCCTGTTCATCTTCCAGTTGCGCTGCTGTATTCACTGGGGGAGGTGGGAAGATAGGGACTGTGCTTCCTGTTTTAATATTGATCAGGCTCTTGGTGGTTTGCCAGGCATTGTGGGAAGAGCTTTTTACGTTTGTTAGTTTACTTGGTCCTCACAACAACTATAGGAGAAAGGTATTCTTTCTCTGCAGTTTAAGCTGATAACACGGAGGCACAAAACGTTCAAGTCACATGTCCAAGGTCATGTTAGAATCTCTCTCCAGGATTTGAACCCCAGTGTTAACTCCAGAGCCTGTCTCCTCCTCCACGCTATCCTGCTGGCCCACAAGTGCCCATGGGTGCTCCGGTTTGGTGGAGAAGACAGACCTAAACACACGAAATCCAGCGTGGGAGTGCCATGAGGAGACAGGAACAAAGGGCTGTGGGAGCCGAGAGGAAAGGAACTTGGCCTGCCTTGGGGAGCTGTAAGGCTTCGCAGCAGAGGTGACATTTGAGCTAGGTCATTTAGTCTTCTGGGGGCAGCTGCCCCAGCGCTTGGCCGGGTTTGAAATAAGCACATTTACAAAAGAATAGTGGAGCACATTCCACTTGATGGATTGGATTGGCAGTTTGGAAGTTACGCCCCAGAATGATGGCTTTGTTAGGTATTTGTTCTCCTAGAAGCCTACCTGCCACTCCCCTTCGGTGAATTGTGGCAAGAAAGCTGTCACATTAAGCTGTCACTCAGGATATTTGCGAGAGGGGGAGGGAAGAACAAATTAGGGCAGAGCTAGGTATTTTCAGAACAGTCTACAACCCGGGAAGATTATATTTCAGAGCGTTTAAAAATGAACACAACAGCCTTTCTTAACTTGTGCAAACAGAAAATCGAATAATGAAAAGTGAATGAGGCTCCGGGTATTTTTAAAGCAAGACATTCTGATTCTTATCCACCATAATTATATGAAGCTTTGTTTAGGCTCAGATAGAAAAAAAATGTGGAGGCAGAAATCGATGGTAGAGCTGTACAAAGTTCTTACACAGACTGTTGAATTGTAAAACCATTTTATCTTTTTCTATGCCATTTTTAAAAGAAGGTTGTAAGAAGCAGATTCGATTCCAACTTTAACCCTTTGTCTCCATTGTCTTGTTGTTTGCTTTAAGAATATCTCTTGAGCTTTGCTGTCCTTCCCCACCCCACCCCCCGGCCCCAGGAGTATATATTAAGCTATTGAAAGGTTCAGGAGACCAATCTAGATCTTTCCAAATTATGTCTGACCAGTTTTATTTCTGAAGAAGTGTTTTTATGACACTTCTTCATTTAGGGACTCACCTTTCCTACCAGGCTCCAGCTTCCTCCACCTCCCTTCTAAACACCCCCTCATCCCCCCCCCCCCCCCCCCCCCCCCGGAGATCAAGGCTTGGAATGGAAAGAACTTGCTTTGTTACTGACGATAATATTTAAGCTCTGAAATTTTAACAGTATTTCAGTTGCAAATAAATGGAAATTGTGTATTCTGTTTAATGTGTTTCAGAAAATCCCTGCTATTTTTTTTTCCTTTAAATACAAGAAAACAGGCGTGTAATGCCTCATTGAAAAAAGCCTGTAGGGGTGCTTTGTGCAGGTCTTAATTAAGGGCTTTGAAAGACCAAACAAAAGGAAAAAGGAAAATGCTGCAGGGTTATTGTTATTCCACCCCATTGGCTCAGGGAGCTGACCATCCATTGGAGCATTTTGTCCATTTTGGGACTGAATGACACTTTTGTCTGTGATTAACAGAGGTGAAAGAAGCCAATTATTGGGCCGTCTTTTTCCATAGAGCAGCTGCTGTTGGGTTTAACTGCAGGCAAATATGGCCTTTTACTACCACAAGGATGTTGTGATGACAGTTTATTTTTATAGCACTATGTGGTAGAAAACAAAATCTGTCTGACTCCTGTTATGAATATGCCCTGGAATTTATGAAAGGATGATTTTAATGTTCTAGCTGTCCCACAGTTCCCTTTTTAAAATAACATTTGTGTGTGTGTGTGTGTGCACGTAATACAAACATGTACAGTTTTTTTAAAACAGCCTTTTATGTTTGCGATTCCAACATTAAAGGTATAATTGTTAATGTGTACATTTGTAACCTGCTTCAGCTTCCCTACTTTAATTGTAACACACACACACACACACACACACACACACACACACACACACGTTACTTGTTGAAATTGCAGAGTAATTAGTGGCAGGCAGAGTGGGATTGCTTGAGTCTCAAGCTATTTTGATATATAGACTAGTCAGATGGGACCAATGAGTCTCAGAGACCACCTAGCCATCAGTTCAGACTTTCGGCCTCTCGTGGCAGGATTGTAACTTGGGAGGAATCTCCCATCGTGCCTTAATATGAAATGAATGTGTAATAATGGGATATAGTTCTGGGAGGGACACGGGTCAGCTCTCAGCATCTACCCTACTCTGATATGCAGGACAGATGGGCCTTGGGAGAAGAGGGTCAGCCATGATTTCCTCCAGGAACACTCTAGGTCTTCCTTTTATTTTATTTCTCTCTTGAGGTGCCTGGTGTAGTGGACAGAGCACACTGTCCAGTCTCCTTGGGCAAGTTTCTTACCTTTTCTGAGCCTCAGTGTATTCCCTTAGTTGGAATTAACAATACCTGCCTTTCACAGCAGTGATTCTGAGAATTAAATGAATTACGCGTGTTCTGTGTCCAGCACAGTGCCTGGCACGCTAGAAGCCTTTGAACTGTGCTAGTTCCCTTTCTCTTGCTGGATGGCTCCTCATACCAACATCTGCAGTCAGGGGGCAAGAGTCCAGTACCTTGGCTTCTTACCCAATTGGTTTTTTTCTTACCAGATTTTCAGGTAGTAGAGGGTTGAGTTTCCAGGGATAATTCAGTGATAAAAAATGGCTTCCCTTTGCCGCTCTTCCTTCTTCATTGTCCTGGGACAGAACCATCATGACCCTTCCCTCCATGCATTGTAGACCATCTGTGCTTGGAGTTTGAGAACCATTGTCATACTTCATTTAAGAGTCTTCTCAGGCCTGGCTCTCTTGCTCTGTAACCCTGTTCCGTGTGCCTTTATTGGCAACATAGGGAGTGATAACAACACAGGTATGTTTCCAAGATGATTACACCATAGGTGGTTGGTGTTTTTTGTGTGTGTGTTTTTTTAAAACTTCAAGTAGGTGGTTTTAAAGAACTCTGTAGAAGCCACTACATTAAAATGTAAGGGTGAAAAAAAAAAAAAAAGGAAAGGGCGAGGTTCCAGAAATTGTAAATTATCACAATCTAAAATTTTGTGGCAAGGCAAGCTAGGGAACCTCGTTGTGTAGCTGCCTGGGATTAAGTTTCGTTTGAACAAGTGTTCAATTTGTTAGCAACTGAGGTCTTTTGATAGCGTGTTTGCTTCCATGGGAAAGTGAGTCACTCTTCTGTGATTGTAGGCTTCCCAGAAGAGGTGCCGTTGGAGCTGGGGTTTGTGTCTCTTCTCCCCTGATTGGATTTCCTGCTGCTCTTCTCCAGCCCAAACCCTTGCCCCACATTCTTTGAAACTCTCCTTAGGTTGCTATACTTCCCTACATCCTCAGCCGCTTGACTGGGTCTTCCCTGAGCTGAGGACCCTGCTTCCCTGCAGTCTTTTGGTTGCTAAGTACCTCTGGAGGACATCCTGTTGTTGTTCTTGTTATTATGATGGTGATGAGGAGCTCAGGTTCTCTATGACTGTCACTACACACGTTTTCAACCTCCATAAGTCCTCTAGTCCCTTGGTCCCTTCAAGTTCCCACTATCATTTATTTTTATTTTCTGGTCCACTGTCCATTCCTTCAATCTCTCTCACCAATGTCCTTACCCTGCTTACCCTGTTGTCTAATCAAAGGTGACTTGTTTAATGATAAAAGTAGTCTAATCTAGTCATCTTTGCTGCTGTGTGTGTGTGTGTGTGTGTGAGTGTGTGTGTGTGTGTGTGTGTAATGCATAGCAGGTCCCAAACTAAGTACTTATCACATGAGCCTTAGGGGAAAAAAGCAACTCATCATTTTAGGGGGTAGATAGTATCAGAGGCTCACTGCTCAGATGGAATGTTTTGATAGAGAATCTTTCCATGAAGATGCTGTGTGGTCTTCAGATTGTGAAACCTGGGTTCTAGTTGGCTAAGGCTGCCTGGCTATGTGAGCCCCAGTTTTTTTCCTAACCCTTCACATTACATGACACTAAAACTAATTGGTTCTAGCACTCAATTTCCTTAGCTCTGTCACTTTAGAAAAGTCAGCTGACTGCTCTGGGCCTCAGTTTCCCCTTTTGTGCAAAGGGACACAGCCCCACCCCTGCCTGCCTTGCAAGGTTGTGAAGTCCAACTAATATCAGGAGTGTAACTGCTTTGTAAGGTCTAGGCCAGCCGTGGACAAACTACGGCCCGTTTGAAATGAATAAAACTAAAAAAAAAAAAAAAAGACCGTACCCTTTTATGTAATGATGTTTACTTTGAATTTATATTAGTTCACACAAACACTCCATCCATGCTTTTGTTCTGGCCCTCCGGTCCAGTTTAAGAACCCATTGTGGCCCTCGAGTCAAAAAGTTTGCCCACCCCTGGTCTAGGCTCTGCCTCTCAATGGTGCCATTTTAACATGTATTCACATCACCAGGAGGGCTAAGTAAAACTCCCATAGCTGGGCTCTACCTCAGTGTCTCACTCAGTAGATATTCTTTCAAGACTTGCATTTGGCCCTAGCCGGGTTTGGCTCAGTGGATAGAGCGTCGGCCTGCGGACTGAAGAGTCCCAGGTTCGATTCCGGTCAGGGGCATGTGCCTTGGTTGCGGGCACATCCCCAGTGGAGGGTGTGCAGGAGGCAGCTGATTGATGTTTCTCTCTCATCGATGTTTCTGACTCTCTGTCCCTCTCCCTTCCTCTTTGTAAAAAATCAATAAAATATATATTTTTTAAAAAAGACTTGCATTTGTTTTGCTCTCTTCTCCTGTGTTTTTAAATGTTGATGTTTTTGTGTAATACTCATTAATTACCACTTTGAATTGGGAGGAACGCAGGAAATGGAGAGACCTAGATTCTGGTTTTATTTCTGGTTGTATAGCTTGGAGAAACGAAATTGTCCCATGTGGGGCCTTAGATTAAGGTACAAGTTCTGGGGTGGGGGAATGGTGGTGGATGAACTAGCTCATCTCTGTGGTTTCTTTTAGCATAAACACATACACAACGACTAGTTCTTTAGATGAGCGTCAGGTAAAATCCATCAGACTGCAGAAGTAAAACCATCTTCGAGCATGCTGAGCATGACACGGGTTTGAAGGACAGATCTAGTCCCTGCTCTTGCAGGAAATACCTGATCAGGTGGCATTCAGTAAAAGTAGCCACTCTTCCCCAATTTTAAGTCACTGTTTACTTTTAAAGCACTTTGTAAAAAGTGCACTTTATGGAGATGCATTGGTTTTAATGAAACTTTTCTCAGCAGTAGGAAATAGCATATTATTGGTCTATCCAGCACACATGGATAATTATGATTTCTTTTCAAAATAGCAATTTATTTTTTTAAAAAATGGCCAAAACAGTAGGGTTCCTTGGCTATTTTTAAGGAAGAAATTGCTAAGATGCAAAATAAAGTTTTAAAATAAAAACGATTATGCGTATATTTGGACCAGCTGACATGTTTACGCTGGTTGTCCTGGCTCAGCCACATAAGTGGCAGTTTGCACTCTGGGCCAAGCATTTAGCCTTGCCATCCCCCAAATTTTAGACCCATCCCAACTTTTGTGGTTCATGTTGCTGTCTAAATATTGGGTGGAAACAGAGAAGAACCAAAATAAAATGGGGGGGGGGGGCAGGGATTATTTGAATTTAAAACTAGTTAGTAACCAAAATAATGGCAGATGGGTGCCAGGTTTTTAGTGTCGCACCCGGTCACTCTCTCAACTCCTTTCAACACGAAGTCTGGTTATGGTGCAGCCAAGTGAGGGGCCCATAGTACAGATATAGGATTTGCAAACACATGATATTTAGGCCTAGACTTACTTGCTAGCGTGTGATAGTTGCATGATTTAAAACTAGTTAGTAACCAAAATAATGGCAGATGGGTGCCAGGTTTTTAGTGTCGCACCCGGTCACTCTCTCAACTCCTTTCAACACGAAGTCTGGTTATGGTGCAGCCAAGTGAGGGGCCCATAGTACAGATATAGGATTTGCAAACACATGATATTTAGGCCTAGACTTACTTGCTAGCGTGTGATAGTTGCATGTGCACATTATGAACAAATATTATTTTAAGTTCACACCTGTGACAATGGCAAGCGGTCCAGTAACAATTTTTTACTACCACGTTGTAAACTGTAATTACCAAAATTGTAGGGCTCTTAGAAGATGGCTATCATGATTTATTTTCATGAGATTTTTCTTTTTTTTTTTTTCCTGCTGCTTCTCCACATACAGGATGAAAAGCTGTGGTGGAAAAGCTTTGCATATATGTTTTAGTTATAGAAGTGGCTTTACTTTCCAGCAAACCAAAGGACATTCCCATTCATATAGGCTAAATTTCCTTGATAAGTGGATGGTCTTAGAGCATTTCTTAAAATAATTGGTAAATGCCTGACTTTTAAAAAAAAGTATAATGGTGTTGTGATTATGGAGACAGGCTGCTTGGGTGTCGGAACCCTGGCTTGATGCCCCTGCCAGGCAGTTTTGGGCATTTCCATTCCCAGGTCTGTGAGATGGGAATCGCAGTGGCGTCAGCCTCTCAGGGTTGTTGTGAGGATAAGGTATGAGAAGTGTTTGCCACAGGGCCTGGCGCTAAATACTGGCTCTTTTTTATTATTGAAAGTAGTGTCGATTCATGAATGTAGAACTTGGTCAAATCAATATTATCTGGGAAGGATAATGCCATTATTGCACTTTGATTCTTTAGGGAAAACTGAAAGAGTCTGTGTCCAGTTGTAGCTTCCTAATCTCTGAGTTTGGAAATTATAAGTAGTCAGAAAGGCTTCATGATGTGATGGGCTGATTCCCACCTGCCTGTGTGAGGAGTTGCATGGTGAAATAGGAAAACTAGATGTAATGTCAGCATTTTGAAATCAGTGTCCTTTTAGTCATCTTGAAGGGCCATCTTTTATTCAAAGATTATGCCCTTTTGGCTCATTTTGGTATTAAACCACCCGCTCCCTTTTAAAATGGGTTGACGAATGCACTGTGCATGTTCTCACATGTCAAACAGTTGCTCTCTCCAGTTATGTGGGATTTGGGGGTTGGATGCTCTATTGATTTAAGGTACCAGAATTCAGGAAGTCGCATCCGTGGTAGGAATCCTGTCTCGTGTCCTTGACATATGGTCTTCCAGCCACTGCCTCAGCATCTCTGGTGTGAAGGCAGCGGCTTCTCTTACTGAACAGCTCTGAGGCACGAGCAGTGTTCTCATCTGTTGTATTTTGAGATAGATTCTGCCTCCCAGTTCAGTAGAGTGGAAACACCATAGGCTTCTACTCCAAATATTATTTTACTTCGGGTACATAAGGCTAGAGTTATAAATAGTAAAGGGGGACACAGATGTCAACATGAAGTATATACGGGACGCTTGGGAATTGTTAGTTCTTTTTCTTCTTCCTTTCCCATCGGTGGCATCTGTCCATTGCACCTCATTCTCTCATCCACAGCAACAGACATGCGTTCCCTCTGATCCACACGGGAGCTCTGTGGGCCTCTCTCAAACTCATCTGCTGCAGCCCAGGTCTCCTGGGTCTTCCATGGCTCCCCTAGTCAGGGTTTCGAGGCCCTTCATCATCCCCACCTTCAGTTTTGGAGGCAGAGTAAGTGTCTGTATTCGGTTCATGCATTCTGCATGGGCACCTCATATATGCGGAGTAGTAATGATATTACCTCAAATTTATAAAGGGTTCTACAGTTTTAAAAATGCTTTCCTCTCTCCAGCCACGTGGAAAGGCAGATGTTTTGCCATTGGCCCATGAGGAGCCTGAGAACCTTTCTGAGAACAGACAGGCATCATTTAATTTGGGGGATGGGAAGGCTTTGCATACAATGCTAGCCTCACATCCCAGAAGAGAAACTGGAGCTCTGAAGAGTTAAGGGACTGGTTGGTCTCAGGTCACATGGCCCGTTTGGCTATGGCCCCAGGGGGCTTGGACTCCATTTGGAAGTCTGGTTTTAGTCCAGAAGTGGAAGCACCTCACTGCGCTGCCTCTGTGTTGTGCAGCGGGTGAAGCGATGCGGAAAGCAAATAAAACAGTGCTCCTTAGCGCAAGCAATTTGCATGGGACTAATGCAGTCATCTTCCAGAAAATGTATAATTTCTTAAACAAATACTTATGTTTCTGAGTATTTTGAAGGCAAGGTCAAGATGGGGGTTGGACAGAGAAGTGTAGGTGGAGGAGGCTGCTGGAATACCGTGGGAATCCGTGGGAAGAGGTAGTTAGGGAACTGTAAATGTAAGTAGGATCGGTGCTCCTTATACTCCGTGCCTATGCAAGAATGGCTGTGTTCTGCTGTGTAGGACCAGTATTTTGGTCCGGCACTACCATGGCCAAGAATTTGCCAGAGATCTAGAGCTAATAACCAGCAGGATGTGACATGTGACCGCCAATGCGTATGGAGTGCTTTCCGTGTGTATGGGGCATGATCAAATCACTCCACACACCTTACCTTGTTTTATCCTCACAGCAACCTTGTGAGGTAGGTGCCATTGTTAATTATTTTTAGGTGAGGACACTAAAGCAGAGAGGTTGATCAGTTTGTTGAAAAGTGGTGGAGCTTGGATGTGCAGCCTTGCTGCAAAGCCAGCTTTTACCCCTTATGCTCTAGGGCAGTGGTCGGCAAACTCATTAGTCAACAGAGCCAAATATCAACAGTACAACGATTGAAATTTCTTTTGAGAGCCAAATTTTTTAAACTTAAACTATATAGGTAAGTACATTGTTATTAACTTAATTAGGGTACTCCTAAGCTGGCCTTTGCTAAAAACGTCCTCAATCTGAGGGGTCAACCTCAGCGACTGTACCCCCACTTCTTCTAATGCCACTTCTTCAAAATAGACTCGCCCAGGCCGAAAACCGACTTCTGCATATGGGCCACAAAGTTTCAATCGCACTGTACGTGCGCGCCCGCACGTGGTATTTTGTGGAAGAGCCACACTCAAGGGGCCAAAGAGCCACATGTGGCTCGCGAGCCGCAGTTTGCTGACCACTGCTCTAGGGAGACTGATAGGCTCTTACAGTGTGGATGGAGTGCTCTGAGGATTGGCCACCACTATGAAGGGCGAGCCCTTTTATCCTGAGAAATACGGGGAGGGGAAGTGACCCCAGGGTCAAGGAGGAAGAGAAGCAGAAGGAAGAGCATCCCCAAGCCCAGCAGTTCTTTGGGGGATGACGAATAAAAACAGGCTATTGAAACAGTCATGAAGGTTGTGTAGTTTTGGTTGAGTAGCCTGGATGCTGGTAATGGCATGAGTTGCCTCTTCCTCCAAAATACCTACCATGTGTTAGGCCCTGGACCAGGAGTTCGAAAATTGGTTGTCAATATGACAGACTCGATCTTTGTAAATGTTCTTTTCTAGTGGGAAGACCATTGAGAAATACACAGGGAGGCAGCATAATACGCTGCAGTGGCTCTTGCGTTAGCGCATGCTTCAGAATCACCCAGAGAGCACCTTAACGAGTGTCCGATCGTTTGGTCTGGAGTAGGGCCCAAGAATGGGCATTTCTCTCTACTTCCCAGGTGTTGGATGCTGGCATATAATAAGTGCAACAGGAGAGTTTTAAACGTAAATGAAAAAGTAACAAATAAGATACTTCACAGGTAAGAGCAAGGAAGAGGAAATAAACTGGATGGTAAGAGAGGGTTAACTGGGAGCTACTGTGAGGGGGGCTAAGGAAAGACTCTCTGAACCAGGTGACATTAGACATGAACCCCGAAGGTGAGAATGAGCCTGCTGTGCAAAGAGCTGTGGGAGAGTAATGTAGGCAGAGAGAACAGAGGGAGCAAAGGCCTAGAGAAGGAAAGGCTCAGCATGTTGAGCAGAAAGGAAGCCTGGGTGAGCTGCGGGCTGGGGAATGGTTGGTTTGGGCTGAGGTTGGGGAGGAGCACAGGCGCAAGGCAGGTAGGGCCTTGATGGGGAGCAAATGGTTGTAAGGCGAGGAGTGGCCTGGACTGTGTCTTATTTTAAAAAGATTTCTTTGGCTGCTCGGTGCAGGTTGAATTGGAGCGGGACCAGCATGGGGCAGGGAGGGCGGACTGAGGCCCCGTAGTGGTCCAGGCAGAGCTGGTGATGGCCTGGATCAGGGTGGGGGAGAAACAGGACGCCGGTGAGCTGGACAAATGCTCTGCTTTTGTGTCTGGTGGTTTATCACAGCGCAGGAGGCTCAGGGTGGAGGCCCATAAAACAGCTAAATTATATTTTATATGTGCTGTTTTAGAAAGAGCATTTTAGAAAAATAGTCGTTATCAAGAGTTATTTGAATGCCTTCACCTCGTTCCCCTGAGGGCGAACCTTCAGCTATCTGGGAAACTTGGCCATCCAGGCTAACTTGTTCTCTGTGCTCTCTGGTTCGGCTGTATTACTGTGGAGTATAATCGTGTGTGTGTGAGTGTGTGTGTGTGTGTGTGTGTGTGTGTGTTTGTATGTGTGAGATTGCTTAATTGTTGGCATGTAGTGACTCAGCTGGCAATTTAAATTAATAGACTGTGCATATAAGCACACTATTGTTCTTCTTAGATCTCGATGGAGCTTTGATTGGCACTTAAGTGATGGTGTGTTTGAATTAATTACTGTAGCTGAGAAAGAGCTGGGAAAATACGTGAAGGAAAAAAATAGAGAGTTGCGATGCGATGTGGGAGTGAGAGGAATACATTCAAGGTGAGAGTGAGCCTAGACTAAATGCCCCTGGACTCCGAGAAGACGGGAATAGATGCCAAGAGCTCACAGACATGTGCGGCCCGGTCTACACGGCACCCTTAGGAGGTGTGGCCCGCTCCTCGCCCACCTGCTCACTGACGGAAGAACCCACCTTCCTGTCCTGCTCTGCCCCCTCCCGCCTCCTGCCCTTTCTGTTCCCTGCAGGAGGGATAGTCACCTTGTGGGTCCCCTCTTCCTGTCTCAGGATCCCAGCCCAGTCAGTTCCACCTCGGGCGGTCTCTTTCTCACATGTTTACACACATCCTCTTTAAACCTTGTGTTTCTTTTCCTTTCCCCTTTTAAATCTTGCCCAGTTACCTCAGGACATTTTCTCCCTCCCTTTGTTCTATTCCTGGAGCCAAAATAAGAAGAAGAAGAAGAAAAGCTTCTATTCCTGGTTAATATTTATGAGATCCATGCTGTGATAAACCTATTGACAAATGATCTAATCACCTTTAAATCCCATGGCAAACGCATAGTTACTGCTGCCTTGGCAGCACCCGACAGCACCTGATCTCCTGGAAGCTTTTCCTTCGCATTCTTCCCTCCCCTTCCTACTCATTCCCTTCCTCTTGTCTGTTCCGCAGATTGAGTGATTTCTAACCTGGTTTTCTCAGCCATTTCCCTATCTCTCTGCACGTCCTCTCTGGGGGATGCCATCTCTCCTCTATGGGGGATGCCATCTTGTTCCACAGCTTTAATTCTTCGTGTGCCCACGCCCACACTCTTACCCCCTCCCTGACATGTCACCTTGGTTCTGGGCTTGAATTGACAGCCACCTACAGCATAAGTAACACCACCTGATCTAAACACACATTTCCCTCCTGTGATGGCCACACTGAAGGTGGCATCCGTCTCCCAGCTCCACAGATGAAAAACCGCAGTGTCACCTTCAAGAGCCACCTCTCCTTTCCCCCAGCCTCGAATCACTGAGTTCTGCTCGTCCTGACTCCCAGAGGCCTCTTCTCTCTCTTCCCCTCTTGGTCCCTGTTGCCGCTGCTTTACTTCCCCATCTCGTTATCCTTCATAGTTAATGTCTCCACCTCAACCTTCTTGCCTCTACAATCGCCCTTTTATTTTATTTTATTTATTATTAAATATATTTTTATTGATTTCAGAGAGGAAGGGAGAGGGAGAGATAGAAACATCAATGATGAGAGAGAATCATTGATCAGCTGCCTCCTGCACGTCCCCTAATGGGGATCGAGCCCCCAACCTGGGCATGTGCCCTTGACTGGAATCAAACCTGGGACCCTTCAGTCCGCTGGCTGAAACTCTATCCACTGAGCCAAACCAGCTAGGGGTACAATCGCCCGTTTATGCTGCCACCAAAATGTGTTTGTGTTTTTATTGGCTTAAAATCCTGACATAATCCACCTTATTAAAAAAAATTACGATAGCTTACAAAAAATGCCTAGGATAAAATGCCAATAAGTGGATGAAACATTGGGGACTGCCCTCCCCTCACCCCCCAAATCAGGACAAGAAAAGATCAGCTGAAGACGGGAATGGCTGAAGCCACCCACCTAATGTATTCAATGGGAAAACGAGTTGGTGGTTTCGGCTCAGGGACTCTTAGCCAATGGGAGTCGAGGGAAAGAATCGTCGGCTGTGATTCCACATTGTCCATAAAACAAAAAGGACACGTTGTGCAGGAGAAACACAGCTGTTGTTGGTATTGAGGTCAGACAGAACTTTTCCCAAGGGCTCTGATAAAGGGAAGACTGTGTAGCTGCATGAATCATAGCCTCATCTCATTCTTACGATATTCATAGCAATCAGTTTCACGGGGCCGCTGCTGCTCACATCACTCAGGGAGGCCGGCCGCAGACACCGATGTCCCATCTCGATAGGCGATAGCGGCTGTTGTGAAGGTGTAGAGAATGCACACATTGTGCCCACCCACCAGCATTTCTCCATAAAGCGGCTTCTGTATGTCCCTTAAAAAAATCTTTCATAGCTCCTTGTTCCTGCCCTCACACTCTATTGTAGGACATTCAGTATTCTCTGTAATCGGAGCCTGTGTTATCTTCCTAGGTTTGTCCCTGACCCCTGAACTCCACTCCCTCCCAGGCCAGCTTGCTTGCTGTCCCCTCAATGGTTCTATCCTCTGGAATCCACCTTCCTGCAGGCTGTTCCTTTGGCTTCAAGGGCTCTTCTCTCTCTCTCTCCCTTTTTACCTGGCTTACATGCAGATGCTTTTTTCTTTTCTTTTTTTAAAAAGATCCGTGGCAATGTTTACTCGTCATGCCACTAAAGATTTGTGGAACAATAACAAAAGCTGTGAGTTCTTTAAGCAAAAGAGAACCTATTATCACCAATACCTCAACACCTTTCAAAGGTGCCCAGAATTCCTTAGCAATTTTGCCTTGTTTTAAATTTATTATTTCTTCAAGGATCGGTATTCTTTATAAAGAAGAAGAGACCTTTTTATGCACTTTCTTGCTCAAGGACAGGTGGTATTGGTTAGTTTGTTTCCATGATTTGTTTGTAACACTTGTTTATCAGTAGAGCTACGGTGAGGGGCTCAGCCCACTCTTACCCATTAACCTCAGAGTCTAAGCACCATTTAACACATGGCTTCTGGGCACGGTGTCTTCCCAAGTTCCAAAGCATATTGCTAAAACGTTACTGCCACACACTCCAGTTGAAGGCAGTAGAAAAGAACGCTGGGCTGGTATTTACCTTTTTGATGCTGATCTTGGTTCTTTGATTTAATTAATTACCTAAGCCCTCTGGGCCTCAGTTGCCTCATTATTAAAGTAAGATGGTTAGAGTAGATGGTGATCGGGTGGTGATGATAGTAAAAATAATAATAGCTGATTTGGATTTAGTGTATGCTGTGGGCTAATACTGTGCTGGGCTCTGGCTAGAGGCCACATCATCTAATCCTCACAGTGATATTCTGAAGTCAGAAGAGTTAACTCCACTTACACCAAAGAAACTGAGGCACAGAGAGATGGAGGAACTTGCCTAGGGTTATGCAGCTGGTGAGTGAGCAAAGCTGTATTTGAGCTCAGGGCTCTTGGCCTGGCTTCTGGAGGAACTTTTAACCACTATGCTTTCTAGTGCAGTGGTTTTGTGAGATGCTATTTATAGGACAAAGCCTGTATTTTGAAATTTTGAGGAAGAAAAATTAGTTTTACTGAAATTCATTTTTACATCATTCTCCCAAGCTATTTTTAAATCCAGAAACTTGTATTTAAATGAAAGCTTTGCTCTCTTTCTTGCTTTTCCCCAAATGTGTGTATATGTAAGGTTATTTTTTGGTTATAGCAGTAGACTGGGAGGGAATCTGTCATTAACGCTCTTCACTGTCCATTAGAAATGTGTTCTTGATGGTCCCAGAAGCAGCTCAGGTGTCACCTGTAAAGATTGGGGATATTTTATATGCAGCCAGGCTTTTAAAAAGATAATTGGAAAATTAAGTCTTTTTTTTTCATTTATTTTTTTGGAAAAGCTAAGTAAGTACTTGCTACTGTGACTGTTAAATCATTTAACACAGTGTCTGGTATGTCATTCATTCAACTGTGGCCACACATTTGGGACACAGTAGTGAGCAAAACACAGACGCTGCCCTAATGGAGTTTAGGGTCCAGGCGGAGGAGCAGGAAAGTAGCTGTCTATTCAAGCCCTGCCCAAGGCGATCCAAACCAAGATTTCTACTTCATCCCGTCATAGCTCATCCAATGTGATCCAGTCATACCTGCTGCTACCAGTGGGCTGATCATTTATTAGCCACATGTCCATCCTTCTGAGAGTGAAGAAGAGCACTATTAATCATTATGCTGAGACAACAGATGTAAACTGGGATTGTCCCAGGCAGACTGGAGTGTGCTGTCATCCTCCGTATTAGTATCTGAATTGCTTCTAATCTTACATTCTTTAACTATGGGGAGGGAAGGAAGGTGGGAGGGAGAAAAAAGAGAGAGGGAGAGAGAAGAGAGACAATGGGAATGAATCAGAAGTGTACATCTGATGTCTCACTGGGTATTGGGAGATTAAATATTCTCTTCCTCTTCCTAATAGTAATTTCTTTTCTAAGACACTTTTTCTCTGCTTACCAATTTAGTGACAAAACAGCTTCAGAAAAGCATTAAGTCAACTGCAGAATTGAGAGATTTTCGTAGAGGAACATCCTAAAGCACTGCTCAGAATATGTTTCGAGTTCCTAGTATGTGTGTGTCTTTTACTTTTTAATAAACAATATCAGGGTAGCCCATTGTTTTCTGTCCAATACTGTGTTGGGCATTGGCTGGAGAAACAAAGGCCCATATGACCCATATTGATTACAAAGTTGAAAGAAGTTGAAGTTCTTTAGGGACTTTTTAGAACTCAGAGCCTTGTCACACGTGGAGCTGTTCAGGAGTGTCACACACCCAGCTTTGAGAATCTTTGCTCCCAAAGATCCAGAGTTATCTCAGATGTGATTGCATAGCCTCCTCTATGTAGAATAAATCATTAGTGACTTTAATGAGTTGTAAGTCATTTCCAAGAGAATATGTTCAATGACTTTTTATAAGCCATCCTTATCGATGTCTGTTGTCTTATAGTCAGATATGATTGTGTCATCCCAGTTACAATTTTGAGTCATTTCTTTAAAGATAGAATACATTTTACAAGCCTTTTAAAAAATGGCCATCAGAAGGGAAAGCTCTGTGTGTGTGTGTGTGTGTGTGTGTGTGTGTGTGATTTGTGCTGTGTGTGTTTGGGAGGAGTATTGGCCCGAAGGCAAGTGATTGCCCCACCAAGCCTGCGCTACAGGATGGTGAAATCCCAGAGCGCCTGCCTCTGGTGCAGGCCTTGACCTTTGGCAGCTGGCCTCAGGGTATAGACGGCTCATCATTTAGAGTTTTCCTCTTGCCTTGACATAATCATATCAGCGCCTCAGTGGCTTGGAGATTGACGCTCCTCTTGCTTGAGATGGTGATTGGATGTACAGTCAATGCTTTTGGGGAAGACCCTTTTGGATTTGGGGCATTAGAAGGGATTTACTGGAGTGTGGTGGGGTTCTTTATTCTTTTTATGGTGGGGGCTTTGGTCTTTTTCTAAATTATTACATTAACTAAGGAAGGTTTCATCGGGTTATTTATAAGCATTTTATACACAATAAGTGAAAAATGTCAAGATATTATCATATACTTCTAAGGATCCCAATAGAGGCCAGGGTAGCCAAGTAGAAATTTTGCTAACTCGGCTTATTTATTGCCAATTCTGGTGAAACAGTTGAAAATAGTAGTGTAATGAAGTCTTTTAAATGCGTGTCTATGTGTCTCTCTTTTTTATTTTTAATAAAGAAAGTTCAGGGGAGCCCTTTCTGACATTCTCCCATGCAGTTTCTAGCAGTGTTAGAGAGCCAATGTCACTAAAACATGAAAGTAGCAGGGTGTGGCCTGATGTGAAGGAAGACTTTACTAAATCCATTGGGCCACCCTTGCGGTGCTAGGAAAGCAGCTGTAGTTTTAACTCTCATTTGAATGAAGGGATAAGAACTATTTGGCTCCAATAGCCAATTCCTTGAACACATGGTTCTGACTATATTTCACAGACAAAACCTATGTGAACTTGAGACCAAGGGATAGAGTATGCGAACTTGAGACCTTGCAGTTGGGAAGACAGAAACACACCCGTGCAGAAACAAAATTTCCTGAAACAAATTTACCTCTTTACCACATGGGTGCATTCTGACATGTGTTTGTTTTATTCTGTTCTTTCTGATTTCAAATTTTTTAAAGAAGCTGGCTATGACCCATGAAAACAATTTCACAAACCATTAATTAGTTGTGAGCTGTAGTTTAAAAAGTAACTGTCGGAGCAGAAGTTGTGGGAATGCTTGTCTGAAGGCCGGGCTATGATGAAGTAATGTTTTCCTATCAGTGGTGTTAATAAGTGTCGCCATAGTAAGACCTAAACCGTTTAGTTAATTAGAATATTTACCATAATAAATGCTGTTGGATTGATTCCTTGATGAATAGTGCATTTTGTCTGCTCGGATGAAGTAATTGAGTGTTTCTAATCTGCCCAGACAACAATCCTTACAATACTTCTTGTTGATGTTAAATGGACTATTGAAATAGCATTTTGTCTGTGTGTCTTGGCTGGTAATAAGCACTGTTTTTGTCATCGTTAGGGTTACCAGAACAGCTGTTGACGCCCAAAGAATGTCTGAGAACACCCGTTAAGTAGCAAGGAATATTATAGTTTAACCCTTAATTGTTCCATGTGATTCCAAGCCATAGAAAGGACAGCAATGTTCTTTTTGTCTTTGGTATTCATTTTTCTTTGCCATTTAGTAAACATGGCTCAAGATTTAGAATATTTTCTACTGTTCTCTTTAGAACACATCCCACACTTAAAAACGGGGCCCTGCTTAAAAAGACAAAAACAAATAAGCCCCCCAAACAAGTGGAACTTGTTTCAATGGTCGAAAAACATTGACATGAGCCTAACTAGTTTTATTTTTTAAAGTTATGCTTTAAGGATGTGTAATTGAAGCCCTACACGCCTTTCACTTGCGGTATGATATTTACACCCCGGTGTTTTGTTCTCTCTCATTTCTAACTTGTCGGGTTAGCATCTCCTTGGGGAACACACCCTTAAATGTCTCCTAGGCTATATTGCTTCACCAAGAGCACAAACAATTACAGCATAAAATATTACCTTTGGAGATGATGTCATGCGTCTTTCTTAATTGCCAAACCCTTGTAATTCTGAAGGGGGTATGTTTAAGTCTGTACTCATTCACACACTTGCTAACACCAGCAAATGTGCCTACACAGATAGGAAAAACATGAATCTAAGGGTTTCTTATTTTCTACTAATTATGCATGGAATGCGCGGGAGCAGTGATGCCAAAGTAGGAGTCATAATGATAGATTGGGAAAGGACCTTGGAAGTTACCGAGCACAAAATATGTTACAGTAGAGGAGGCTGAGTTCCAGAGGAGCTGGGTTTCTTCTCTTTGCGTCCCATTGTATGACATGGCTGCCAGAGTGAGCATTCTCCAACAGACTTGACCTTGTTGTAGAATTGGACTTCCCCTGGCAGCTTTCCATGTTGTCAGAGTGAAGGTCTGATTTCTAGAAGCCAGTGCAAGGCCTTTGGGATGTAGTTTCTGCTGGTCTTCATAGCTTCTCTGGCCACTGGTAGCCATACTGCTTGTAAATGTCAAATTCTGGGATAGTTTTATCTCGTTGACCATTCTGGTTTTATCTCATTTGGCCATGCTTTCATGTATGATATTCCCTGTGCCTGGAAGGCACCCTCTACCCAAACAAACAAGTTATCTAGTTCAGAGGCTTTCAACATTTTTTCCCTATGAACCCAGTGAGAGGACTACATTCCCTCTCTCTCTCTCTCTCTCTCTCTCTCTCTCTCCCTCATACACACACAAACACGAAATCTACATAATTATCATAAAACAATACTTACTCTTTTTCTATGTGATGTACTTTAATATTGATGTTAACTATTTATTATTTCTCTTTTTAAAAATGCCATTTGCCACCTACCAAATAGATTTCATATCCTTATCTGTACTAGCGACTTCCTAAGGAAAGGTTGGAAGTGTTTGGGGAATATTTTGGTTGCACTACTTAGTGCACCAGGGAAACAGGGATGCCAAGCACCCTGTAGTGAGCAAGATGTTGCATATCCTGCTCAATGTGCCAGTTGCATCTCTTCAGAGAAACAGTGCCAACCTCAGGAGTGAGACCACAGCAGCTCCCTGTAATCGGTGTCCTTGACACCTCAAGCACATGGAAGATGTGGTTGAGCCTCTTCCCGTGCTGTGCTGCAGTCCTTTTGTTGTTGTTCAAGTTTTGCCTCGTTCACAGCCTCAGGACGCTCTTGAGGGTAGATACTATGTCCTACTTGTCTTTTATATCCAAGGCCTTGAACCCTGGCACAAACCTAATAGGTGTTCAATAGAGAGAGAAGGAAGAGGCTTGATCCAGTGTCCTGCTGCAAGTGTACAGGAGAGGTTGGAAAAACCAAACCAAACCCTAAAAAAAAGAAAGAAAAAAAGCACTGCAGTTTTCCTGACTCAAGCCAGCCCTGCCTCAAATTATTTGGTTTTGGATAGAGCTGGGAAAGAGGACCTCTAGCCAAAGACAAATTATTTTTTCCTGTGGGAGAAATCCGAGGAGGTGATATCATATGCTTTTATTTCTAAAAGGCTAACATAGGTATTGAGGTTTGATTTACATATAGCACAATTTGCACTTTCTAATTATAGTTCTAAGAGTTTTGATAAAGGTATGCAATCATGTTACCACCATCATCAAAATCAAGATGTGGAACATTGCTATCACCCCAGAAAGGTCTCTCATGCCCCTTTGTAGTCAACCTTTCTCCCAGCCCATCCTCCCAGCTGTTGGCCACCACTGATCTGTTTTCTGTCTCTAAAAGTTTGCCTTTTCCTGGCCCGGCCAGCATGGCTCAGTGGTTGAGTGTTGACCTGTGAACCAGGAGGTCATGGTTTGATTCCCTGTCAGGCAATATGCCTGGAGTGCGGGGTCTATCCCCAGTGTGGGGCGTGCAGGAGGCAGCGGATCAGTGATTCTCTCTCATCATTGATGTTTCTATCTCTCTCTCCCTCTTCCTTCCTCTCTGAGATCAATAAAAATATATTACAAGTTTGCCTTTTCCAGAATGCCATGTAAATGGCATTACACAGTAGAAAGCCCTTTGGGTCTGGCCTCCTTGATTTAGCACAAGGTATCTGAGATTCATCCTTGCTGCTCTTTGTATCAATATCTGCTCCTTGTTATTGTTTCATTTATAGATACACCCACATTTCTTTGTCCATCCACCGGTGAAAGTAGCATTGAGGGTCAAATGGTCATCAACCTATGTTTACTTTTATAAGAAACTGCCAAATGGTTTTCCAAAGTGGTTGTACCATTTTGCCCTTCCACCAGCAGTAGGAGTGTTCTGATTGTTCCATGCCCTCGCCAGCACTTGGTATTGTCAGCTAGTATTACTTTACATTTTAGCCATTCTCATAGTGGTATGGTATCTCATTGTGATTGAATTTCCACTTCCCTAATGACTAACGTTGAACATCTCTCTGTGTGCTTTTTGTCATTTGTGTAATCTTCTTTGGTGCAACATATGTTCAAAAACTTTTGCCCATTTTAAAATCAGGTTTATTTATTTTTATTGCATTTTGAGAGCTATTTCTATGTTACAGATACAAATCCTTTATCTGATAGATGTTTTGCAAATATTTTCACCAAGTCTATTTCATGTCTCTTCATTTTCTTAACAAAGGGAATACAGCTTTGAATGCAAAAATTCTGAAAGGCCTTAAAATACAAGCTTTAATCCATGAAAGTAGAGAAATGAATTAAACATTCTTTTCTCTGTCTCCTATAGCAGAAAGTTTTAATTTTTATTATTTTTTAAGATTTAAAGCTGGCATTTCCTCCAGCCTTTCTGTGTTGTTAGGGAGATTATATACTAGGATGTTCAAGGACGTTAACTGGATGATGACTTTGCAAGGTGGTAACTTTGCTCTGTAGTAATTAACATTTATTTTAAAGTGTTGCTATGGTGATTGTAGCAGCTACCCTCTTAAGGATTGCAAGGCTGCAGAGAAGCAAGTTTTGGGTTCTTTCTGCTGGGAAGCACTGAGTCTTTGTGCTTGAAACACCAGAGAAAATGCCAGATAGCATGGAGCCGATGTATCCTGCTGCCTACAACTAATAGAAATGTTGCTTGCAGCCTTAGAAGGGTATCTATTGTGACATCGACTTGGATTCTAGCAGTGCCAAAACATGTAAGGTCAGAAAAATATCTCTGGAGCAAAATCTGACTAAAATAGCATACATACTGTTTTGGCCCCATTTCTGCAGTGTTAAAGAACAGATTCTTCACATATATGTAGCAGTTCCTATTGCTTTCGGAATGCAAGAATGCATTTTAAAAGGTTAAATTTAATGGAACATTGCAACAGTGTCTTAATAACAAGAATAGAGTGGACTGATGGATTTAATAAAAAAATTTTTAAGAACTGTGAATTTACGTTTTGATGTAAAGGCCTCCCCATCCCAGCATAGTCTATGCCTTGTACCTAAATGAATAATTGACACTTCATAAATGTTTGTTAAGTGGGTGACAGTATATCTCTTTTTCTCCTGTAAAGGAAAATCCTTAATTGACCTCTTTTCCTTTGGACATGGTGGAGCTTCCTGTAGCAAAGACGTATGGCCTGCCAAAAAGAGCATTGAGATATACACTGAGTGGCCAGATTATTATGACCACCTGAAGTTTGTAGGCAAATTAGCTATAATTTCGCACTGAAGTTGCTAGAGGGCCAGACCATTATAAACGTCTGAATAGCACAACATACCTAAGTATCGTTGCTGATCAAGTTCATCCTATCATGTTGATGGCGTATCCCAATGGAGATGGCTTCTTCCAACAAGAAATGCGCCATGCCACGGTGCTCGTATTGTGCAGGAGTGGTTTCAAGAACATGAGGGAGACTTTACCTTGCTTAGGTGGCCCCCACAATCACCAGATCTCAATCCAATTGAGCATTTATGGGACGAAGTTAAAAGAGCCATCAGGCAGCTGGTTCCACAACCATCAAATCTCACAGAACTAGACAGTGCTATTCATCAGGCATGGTGTCAGATTCCTCGCATCACCTTTCAACATCTCATGGAGTCAAGAAGAATTGCTGCATTATTGAAGGCAAAAGGTGGCCCAACGAAGTGCTGATGCGGTGGTCATAATAATCTGGCCACTCAGTGTATTAGACTTTAATATTTACACTTTTGTTAAAAGATATAAGATGATTTTTTATTTTGCAGATGAAGAATCTTAGAAACGTGTTCAGGACTGTGGGGTTTCATATTTGTAAAAAGAATGCATCACACATAGAAAAAGAATCTGTAATGACACCCATGAACTGACAGTGGTTGTTTCTGGGTATTGATATTTTGGATGGTTTTCTCTGTGTGTGTGTGTGTGTGTGTGTGTGTGTGTGTGTGTGTGTGTATTTTTAAAGAACAATTAACATAGGTTACTTTTGTTACTATAAAATGGTGGGGAGAAAAAGAGATTACTTGCCCAAAGATATGGATTGATGTCGGAAAAGAAATTAAACTCTTCATAAACTTTGACTAGAATTCTGAAGGTATATGTGTGGCTATTACTTATGGACAAGAGAGACCTTCCCTTCAGATTTGTTCCACCAGAGGCATTTCCAAATTTTTTGTTTTTGTTCACACTGTAGAAATCTGTTAACTGGAGATTGGCCTGAACTTTTTGGTTGATGACAAAAGACCCTTGAAAAGTCATTGGAATAGCAGGAGTTCTTAGTCATTATCAGCTTGTGTGTGGTGAGTTTAAAGACATCACCAGCATTTTCCAGAGAACATATATACTAGAGAACCCTGTGTTCTCGAACATATGTAATTAAATGACTTTTAAAATTGCTGAGTGATATTTGAGATATAAGCAATGATGTGGCAGCAGCAGTATAATTTTATCTAATACCAATAGGAGGGCTTGTTCAAATTTAGAATCATTGGGTCAGTTACAGCATATTTAAGACGAAATAATTCTGTGGCAAAAGGCCCAGAGCCGGCAAGTACGCAATGGCGGAGCCCACAGTGATAGGCGCTTGGCCACCAGCAAACAGGTTAGGCTCGCTTAGGGAGCCCTTTATAGGGATTTTAAAAGGTGCCTTGTTGAAACATGATGTTCCTCTTTACTCTCTAGATACTTTAACATTAGTAAATTTTATGAGGGAAAAAAGATGAGAGTTTAACCACTGGGGAGATTTAGCAGTTTCAATTAGACAATTGCACCCTTTAAATTTTAAATTTGAAACCAGTGACTACTGGTGTTTGAATGTTCAGCTTTATTTTTCTAGTGGAGGTGACGTGTTTTTGTATTTCTGATCTCTGGTAAAACTGTGGGAGTCTTGCATTATGTGGGTATAACATACAGATGTATGCTCTGTTCCAGGTAGTGTACCTTGAGAGGCCTAACTATAATGAAACCTATTACAAAACAAATAAATATGTATAGGAAAGATCAATCAAGCAATTATTTATAGAAAAGATGCATTCAAGCAACTATGTATAGAAAAGATACATTGGAGAATTTTCCTGCCCACTAAGTAAAAGTTCTAGGTTCTAACCTCTCTTTATCACTAACCTGCCTGAGGTCATCCTAATAGTTGTTTTTTTAAAAAATGTATTTTATTGATTTTTTACAGAGAGGAAGGGCAAGGGATAGAGAGCCAGAAACACCAATGAGAGAGAAACATCGACCAGCTGCCTCCTGCACACCCCCCACTGGGGATGTGCCTGCAACCAAGGTACATGCCCTTGACTGGAATCGAACCCGGGACCCTTCAGTCTGCAGGCCAACGCTCTATCCACTGTGCCAAACCGGTTAGGGCCATCCTGATAGTTTTTAAATGGCTATTGTGTTATCTTGTCCTTCCAAAATCTCCTATAAGAATGTAATTCTTTCTTTTTCTTTCTTTCTTTCTTCCTCCCTCCCTCCCTCCCTCCTTTCTTTCTTTCTTTCTTTCTTTCTTTCTTTCTTTCTCTCTCTCTCTCTCTCTCTCTCTCTCTCTTTCTTTCTTTCTTTCTCTTTTTTGTTTGTTTTTTAAGAGTGCTTGACTCTGTCAACTACTGAGCCTTAATTTTTTTCTTAAAATTTTTAAAACATGAAGTATTTGATCTTGAAGGGCCCTTCCAGCTTAAAATCTTCAGCATTTGGTGATGTGGAGCTTAGAGTGTAGTTTTGTAGGTAGGAACAACTCCAGGTTCTAGGTCTTCTGCACCAATTAGTGTGTGTCTTGTATAAAAACGGTTTCTTTTGGGAAGGAAGGCCACCGAAGGCTTGGCCTGCTCATAGTCCACTGGACTCAAAAACATGGACATCGATAAAATAAAACCTACATATCTATGCCTTAGCTTCTTATAGGTGACTTGCCATTTTCTGATCTTCACAGCAACCTACAAGGTTTAGTTATGACTGCTTCTGTTTTTCCAAATAAAGAAGCTGGGGCTCAGAAAAGATGAGCAGCTTGCCCAAGGTTGTGAATCCGCATGCAGGTAAACCTTGCCTGTCTGGATCCCAGGCCTATACACTTCCAACTTCCCCAGCTGCCTACCTTCAAGCAAGGCCAACAGTTCTCTTGAAATTACCCTTCAGAGGTGTTTAGGAGTTGGTAGTGCTCTGGCCTTGTGTGACATTTTTGTGTGTGTTTTTTTTATGTTATATTTATTTTCTTTATGGAACCCGGGATGGGAAATCACTGGTTTAATTTTAGATGTTGACATTCAGACTATTGCTCGTATGAATGAACGTCAGGGCACTGAGCTGGAGGTGCATTTTCTAGTTGAAAATTTTCTATACCTCTTTTATTTATGTATTTTCATAATTTCTCGGGCTTCTGAGCCTACTATTCGTCTCATTAGGGGCACAGGGCTTCCATTGGTAAATTGTTGCAGTTACCTCATTTCCGCCAGCATTCTTTCCAGCCTGGAGCTCGCTCCCTCCTGTGGGTGATGTCAGGTCTGGGATCCATTCTGCAGGCTGTCTGTAGGTTGTTTATCACCATTAGCCCTCATTATTTTAAATGAGTACCCACCCACCTTATACTCTGTAACCACATGTTTCCAGAGCTTCTCTGGAGATAACATCTTGTAGCGCGTCCCCACCCCACTCTCTAACCTTACCCACAAAATGTTTTATAACCGAAGCCCGAAAGTATGAGAGAAAATACCTATAAAGAGAGAAGCTCTCAGGGTGTGTGCAGCTCAGGACAATTTGAAAAGAAGTGTTGCTCCTCAATCTGCAGCTTTGAAACAAAACTTCACGTCCTGTTTAACCCATATTAGTTTGTAAATACCGAGTCCCACTAATTGCCTTTATAGCTCACAGCAAAACGACCTGTTTTGTCTTGTTACGCTGAGGGTGGGAAAAAAGAGAGAGAGAAGTACATAGGTGTATGTGTTCTAAAAAATTGGAATGCGGAGAATAGTGTGGTGTAAAGTCTCTCCAATTATGTGTCTTTTTCTGGTGAGGCAATTAATCAGTTTTTCTGTTACTGTGATACGCACCTGAACTCAGGTGTGCCAACCCGAGAGGCAACTGCACGGAGGGCCTCCCTTTGCACAGTAATAAATTATGGTTATCCTTCTTTCTCCTTTTATTGGAATGACTCAAGAGCGCCAAAATTGTGTGATATTTTATAGAACCACTGCTCACTCAGCTTATTAGTTCACCTTTCCATATGCTTAAAAGTTTTGTTGTATTCTTAAGAATGATTTCAGTGGTGAAGGCCAAATGTGCTTACAAGTGGGAGTGACTCCCTTTTATAATGGCAAAGTTAATAGTCTTTCAATTTTGTATGATGGTACATTTTTTCAGAAACATGCCCTTTCCATAAAATGAAGCGTGTGTATTTTCATCAGGAAGGGTGTGCCCCTCCATGAAAACTACAGAAAAAGGTGAATCATGGGAGGAGTATATGTCAGGCTTGGAAGCCACCCAACCAATCGTCAAGCACTTTTAATCGTCGTAGAAATAAGCAAACTGAGGCCTCGTATGACGAGCAGCCGTGTGGCCAGGCCGGGAGTTGGGCCTGCTTGTCCTGACCCCTATTTTGGTGCCTTTGCTCCAGTATCCTTGCTTGAGTGTCTATGAAAAAACAAGTGTTTCTTCTTCCCTTCTGCAGGCATAATGATAGCTGACTAAAGTAGTGCCGAAGCCTGGGTTCAAAAAGAATGTATATAAATAATTACTTAACATTTATTAATTTGTGAATATGGAGAATTGTTTCTGGAGAAGTATATTAATTTCTTTTTCTTATAAGTTCCCTTTAATAGAATGTGAGTCGTTCTCAGTGATAGAAAATTTTGGAATGCATTTGAACCTCTATGGTCATAAGATTCATCTCAGAGGAGTTTCATGTTCTAGGAAATGTATATGATGGTTCCTGAATTGCTAAAGCTATTTATAATCCTCATTTTTTTGTGTGTGTTTTAATATATTTTTATTGATTTCAGAGAGGAAGGGGGAGGGAGGTAGAGATAGAAACATCAATGATCAGCTGCCTCCTGCACGCCCCCTACTGAGGATCGAGTCCGCAACCCAGGCATATGTCCTTGACCGGAATTGAACCCAGGACCCTTCAGTCCACAGGCCACCGCTCTGTCCACTGAGCCAAACCAGCTGCTAGGGCATATAGTCCTCGTTTTAATCGTCAAGCAAAAGTGCTCTTCCTGAGATTCACTGATGATTGTGCCAAGGTCTTGGGGGCAGTAACCCTCCTTTTTAAAAATCTTACCAGGACAGAGGGTTTGCTTTATATTTTGACTATCACTGGAGGATTCAAATGATGCTTAGGAGACTCAGAATTTCCAGTTGAGATCATGGACTGGGGTTCACCTCTCCTGTTGTTACACCACTTGCCCAGTGGCGGTCAGGAGATGATTTAGTTCAGTAAGCCCCAGCTTCCCCATTTGTAAAGTGAGATTTTATATGCAGTCTGATGTTACCTGTTACTGTGGTTGCTGTTTCTGGTGCTACATTTATTGCTGTTCCCAAAGTTTTCCAAACCTGCCTTAGGAAGGGTTAGTAACTAGAAGGGATGCAATTCCTTTTCTAAATTCCAGTGAGAAGGAAGATGATGGAAGGCACTCTCCTACCTTGGCACTGAAGTTGTCACTTCCTTCAAAAGAAAATTTTATCTGACTGAAGTGTTACTGTGATCTGATTTTCGTGTGCTTGATTTCTCTTACACTTTTCTTTTTCACTTACTTTTTAAATGTATATGTTTTTATTTCAGAGAGGAAGAGAGAGGGAGAGAGTGATAGAAACATTGATGAGAGAGAAACATCAATCAGCTGCCTCCTGCATGCCCCTCACTGGGGATCAAGCCCGCAACCTAGGCATGTGCCCTGACTGGGAATCAAACCGTGACCTTCTGGTTTATAGATCAATGCTCAACCACTGAGCCACACCAGCCAGGCTCTCTTACACTCTGTTATACCAACATGTCTAATCTGGTAAAGGGAAGGTCACATGTGTGAATTTTCATGGTGAATTGCAGACAGGAGAGACCTGAGGGGTCAGCCATAGACTTTAACATGAGACCAGAGGCAGAAGAACCTGCGTGAGGCAACTTAGCCATTGCGTACTGGGACTGTCCCTCATAAGGGTGCCTCAACCTGTCTTTCATGGTGTCGATGTTTAGTGGAGTATGGAAGGGGAAAGCCAATCCAACAGACAGTTGCCAGGGAAGAAGGAAATGGTTAATAAAGTAGTTTTAAGCTGTTGGAACTAGTTAATTGTTGCATTACATCGTCAAGTAAGTTCTCTCCTTTCTGCTGCCTCTCTAAGGAAGAACTGGGAATGGACTGCATACCTGTCATGTAGGCACTTGTCTCTAGCCCGCATCTGTTCATAGGCTAAAAATGAAATCCACTCACAGCTATTACCTGGAGGACTTTTATAGGTTTTGTAGAAATATGACGAGGGTACAGCTAGGACCTGTTTTATTGTTCTTGACAATGGCTTAAGAAGCCATCCTTGCCAGCAAAATTATTTTTATATCAAGTCCTCGGGTACTTATTTGCTTATTTATTACTTTTTAAATCAGATACAGCACGTTTAATACCACTGGGAAGCCACACTGGCCCACTCATTGTATGTAGTTTGAGACATTTTCCCCAAGAATCCTTAAAGGGGGGCCATCAAGGATTTGGGTATGTTTCTAAATGAAAAGATTTAATTTCTCTGTTTTTTGCATCCTGAAGCCAATTTATGACTATTCCTTGTCTGTCTTTATGCCCATTTTTCTTGTTTCTTTACAAACACTCCGCCCCTAACTATTTTTCTGTTAAATTAAATGCCTCAAGTCTAATGTCACTGAGTTAACAAAGTTCTTAATTTTGTTTTCCAGGGATATCAGTATGAACAACATTACTCAATTACCAGAAGATGCTTTTAAGAACTTCCCTTTTCTGGAGGAGCTGTAAGTATCACAGGGAGAATTGTTGTTTGATTGTGTTTTTTCTCTTCTCTTTGGAAGCTTACAACAGGGATAGTCTAATGTGTCCTGTTAGGGGACATACAGATAGCTTCAGTGGGCTCTGTGCAGAGGAAATCATGCATTTTTGGGGAAAACTAACTTGATTTTTTAAGTAGTGTAATTGCTGACGTTATTTTTTTGGTGGTGGTGGTGGGGAATTCTTACCCTTTGAGACAGCATGGAGGGACCTGGACAGTATTATGCTAAGCGAAATAAGCCAGTCACAGAAAGACAAGTATCACATGATCTCACTCAGATGTGGACTCTAATGAGCAAAATAAGCTGAAGTTATTTTCAAAAGCCAGAACTAAAACTGCTACTTCCATAGACATTTTTTTTTTTTGCTGCAATTATTATAACCACGAATGCTGTTGCAGTGACACAAGTTAATTACAGTGCTATTTGGAGATAACAAGGCTGCTGTGTAATTACCATTGTTGCCAAAGGAGTTGCTGTATGGGTAACACAACCATAAAGAATAATACAAGGCATCGCAGGGTCCTGGTGCAGCCAGCAATATTGACGTGAGAGAGCAGAAAACGGAGTGTGGGTCCCTTTGGGCTTTTGCAAGCGACCTTTGCGGGTGGGGTGGATGCATGGAACACCTTCCGGGACTGCAAGAACACCTTTGACTTTAAGAGTGTCTCTGAACCTCATCAGTTGCACCTCACATTGCCAGCCTAACAGTGTACATTGTGGACAGTTTCTTTCCACTTGTTTTAACCTCCATTTTGTTTTGGTCTCCCCACTTTTTTGCAGTTAAAACTGGCACATTTAGGTTTTAAAGGAGTTGGGAACTACATAGTGTTATATTTTAAGGAGCCAGGTGGAAAAAAGTAAAATCAGACTTGAATCAAGTTAAATATAGGCTTTTCATGACCAGGCTAATTGATTATGTAGTATGTGGAGGTAAGAAGATTACAGTTTGATATGACACACATCAAAGAGATACAGCCCTGAAGGAATCTACATTCTTGTTACAGATTTGAGTCCTGCAGCCCAGCTGTTGAGTATTAGGTGCAAGTCAGTGAACGTCTGCTATCTTAGCTCGGCCCCTCCCCCAGCCGGGGCACAGGAATCAAATATAACACAGGCAGGCTGTGCTCCCTGCTTCCGACGGAGTATTGAAATCGCAGTTAAGGATTTAATAAAGTTGAGGAGAAAGTTTTCTTCCCACACTACTTAGTTGAATGTAATGTTCCCAGAGCCAAAACTGAACAGGGATTATTTTCACTTCCAAGCTTGTGAACTGGGTCAAGTTTCTTAACTTCCCTCTGCTCAGTTTCTTTGTCTCTAAGGTACAGATATCAACAGTCCCTACATCGTAATATCGTGGTGAAGATAGAATGAGTTAATAGATGTTAAATGCTTAGGACGGTCCATGAAACAGAGGTTATATAAATGCTAGCTACTATTTATTTTACTATTTCAAAACTACATTAAAAAAAAAAAAAAGCAGTGGCGTATATACCAAATATTATCTTTGGGTAAAAGGATTAAATGTATGTTTTATTTTGGCCTATTTTTCTTTAGTGAACATTCATTCTCTTGTAATAAATACTTATTTTCATTAATTTGTAACTGAATTTAAAAGGAGTGAACTATGTATTTGAGGGCCCACTCCTTATTTCTCCTAATCAAGCTTTAAGATACTTTACCTATTCCTTTTTTTAAAAAATCCTCACCCAAAGATGTTTTCATTGATTTTAGAGAGAAAGGTGGGGAGAGAGAGAGAAACATCAATGTGAGAGAGAAATGTTTATTCATTGCCTTCTACATGTGCCCCAACCAGAGATTGAACCTGCAACCTAGGTATGTGTCCTGACCAGGAATCAAACCTGTATCTTTTGGAGTACAAGGTGCTCCAACCAACTGAGCCACCTGGCAAGGGTCTATTCCTTTTTATTTCATGTAGAGTTTCAGACTTAGAATTAGTCTCCCTTTATAGAAGTAATGATGCAATGAAAGGACATTAACAAGCGGGTGTCCAGCCATCTGATGCCCCTGTGGGATGTGGGACGCCCCAGGTGGGGCCTGGAGAAGGTCTCCTTCCTTTGGGTGGGCGGTGGTGTGCAGACCCCCTTTACAGAGGCCTTTGACTGCCAGCTCCACTCTGAGAGGTTCGTAGTGAGGACCTGGATGTGGAGTCAAACCTGCTCAAGCTCAGCTTTGTGACGTTCACATCTTAGATTTCTTAAAATCTCAAATGACCAAGCCTAGGTCAAGCTCATGCGTGCTGTCAACTGAGACTTTTAATTGGAACCAAATTGAATGTGCCCGCTTGTTCTTTGGAGCGAGGTCATGTTCTCTCCATATTCTGCTATTGTAGTGAGGAGAGCCCATCAAATCAAGCCAGGACACTTTCTCCAAATATTGTACAGGATTTCAAAAACACATTCAGCCTGGCCAGTGTGGCTCAGTGGTTGAGCATCAACCTATGAACCAGAACATCACAGTTCAATTCCCGGTCAGGACACATGCCCAGGTTGCGTGCTCAATCCCAGTGTGGGACTTGGAGGAGGCAACCAATCAATAATTATTTCTCATCATTGATGTTTCTATCTCTCTCTCCCTCTCCCCTCTCTAAATAAATAAAAATATATATAAACACACACACACACACACACACACACACACACACACACACACACACATATTCAGTTAGGGCAGCTGGTGGTTAATTTCAAAGAAGAGGTCAGAGTAGTCTTTTATACTCTAGGAATACTTTAGACATTCAAGGGGATTTCCACCCCCCCCCCACTCCCCGCCATGTTAATATAAGCATGGTAAAAAAAAAACACACCCGTGTATTTTCTTTATAAAACATTGTAGTTTGATTTTGACATTCCAAAATGATGCTGCCATGGCTATTGTAATATTTCATAAGCAGCGGACCATTAATCAAGAAGTCATCTGGAAGTCATTTAAGCGTCACTGCGAAGCTGAAGTCCCTGTGGAGAAATGAATGCTTCACGGAGGGTGGGTTTTTTCCATGATACTTAATGAGGTGTGCTTTACAAGATGTGATCAGTTTGGCCAAATTTTATGATAACCCAGAATGCTTTGAATATTGGGTGGAATCCGTTCCCAACGACATATGAGACGTGTTTATAGATATTTACATATTCACTTAGTCTTTCAACAAGCACTGGATCGTGCCGTTTGCCAGATCCCGTGGTGGTGTCAAGGACAAGTCAGTGTGGTCTTTGGAGTTGACAGTCTACATAGACCTGTGCCATCCAACAGCACCACCACGAGCCACAGGTGGCTATTTAAGTTTAGATTTAAAATAATTAAAATTAAATAAAATTGAACATGTATCTCCTGAATCGAACAAGCCATTTTTTCCAATGGCTAGTGGCTGTGTATTGGACAAAATAGATATAGAACATTTCCAATATTGCAGAAAGTTCAACTGGCCAATAATGGTTTAGAGCAGCGATGTTCAGCCTTTTTCATCTCATGGCACACCGAAACATAGGTTATATTTTTTGCCGATCTGAAAAAAAAAATAGGTATACTTTTGATTCATTCACACTGGACAACCATTGTTGTGTTGGCTGTTGTCATTTTTTATTTGACCATCTAAGGGGAAAGAGGCCAGTGCCCTTGACTGAATGGTCAGGTGTGGCATGTTTTAAAGATGCTTGCGGCTCACGGGTTGGAAATGGCTGGTCCAGAGGAGGAGATGGAGTGGACACTTGGTGCAGAGTCTGTGAAGACTGTCACAGATGTGTGTGCAGGGTCAGGGGAAGCCTAAAGCAGCAGGCTTACTTGGGACTGTAGGACTTAAGAAAGGCTTCCCAGAATAGCTTCTGCTGAGTCTTGAAGAACACGTGGGAATGAGCCGGATGAGGTTGGCTCGCAAGGGTGCTCCAGAAGGAACCTGATGGCATGTGCACAACACAGAGGTAGACATTTCAGACGCATTAAAACACGTGCAATGGCTAGGGATGCCTATTGGAGAACAGGGAAGTTTGAAATATTGAAAGACAGGGAAATGTTAGGAGATGAGGCCAGATCATGAGGGACTTGTTAAGCTAAGGAGTGTAGACTTTTATCCTGAAGGAGAGGTGAATTGCATAGGAGAGTGAGTAATGGGGATGAGGCTACACTTTTTGCTCTGAATGACTGGATGCCATTCACTGAGACTGGGAACGCCGAGAGCCAATCAGTTTGGGTCATGAAGAATTCAGTTTTATAAAGATAATGATGCTAAATAGCATGCATATCGAGTTTTACAATGTATAAAAGTTCATTCTCATTACAGTGCAGAGAAGCGGTTTTATAAAAGCAGAAATGGTGCTGACGAGGTCAAGTGCCTCATTCAAGTTCACGGGTCTGGTTTGTAGTTTTGCTGGGACTTGAAAATCAGATCCCCAGAGCCCTGTGCTTTCTGAACACTGTGGGTGACATGCATGTTTTCGCAGGGAAATATTTCACCCAATTTTTTTAAGTGAAATGTACTTTAAATACTATTGGTGCCGGTTTTATTTTCACATTTAACCTACTTTTGAAAGTTTTACAGTTTATAAACATCATAACCCAGTGATTACACACTGCTCTCCCCAGAGGATACAAAAACATAGGTTTGGCTCTAACTTCTACATACAAAGTGCAAAATCTTGGGACGGTCTTGAGGTTTGCACCTCAGATTTGTATCATGTAAAATGGGACTCCTTACCGTAGAATTGTGAAGGGAAAATGGGGTAATTTTTGTCAACATGCTTTGTGACCATAAAATGCTATGTCCACTATTCCTCTTAAACATTATAGTCTTTCTTTCTCTTAAAGTATTTGGGGGAGAGATTGTTTTGTTTGGGATGGGTGTTGGAGAGGGCCAATATCGGTTTGTGTTAAGGATGTGAAAGGAAAGTCAGAATTCTTGGAAAACGTTTGTTTAGCATCCACAGGTTTTGTTGTCTGCTGTGACGCTGCCACAACTATTTGTGGCTCTCCTTGAGACCTGTCGGGGCATTGGTAGACATTTGGGGAATGGCTGAAATGTGGAGTTGTGAAATTGATTTAATTAGAAACAATAGAAGGCATATCCAACTGCTTTCCCATAGGCGACCACTGAAAAATCTGTGGATGTTACTTTGAGCTTAGATGTTGCAACAGCAATAGAAACCATTGCCAACTTTGGCACTTGCACAGTTGTTGTTTAACACGTACTATAAGACTAGGATAATTTCATTTGTTTCAAAATGTACTTTGACTTTGGAACTCTTCACAATGCTAAAGTGAAACTTGAATCTCTGAATACTAATCTCTGAATATTAAGATCTCTCACCCAGCCAGTTTGGCTCAGTGGATACAGTGTCGGCCTGCGGGCTGAAGGGTCCCAGTTTTGATTCCGGCCAAGGGCAAATACCCGAGTTGTGGGCTTGATCCCCAATGTGGGGCGTGCAGGAGTCAGCCAATCAATGATTCTCTCTCATCATTGATGTTTCTATCTCTTTCTCCCTCTCCCTTCCTCTCTGAAATCAATAAAAATAAAAATAAGATCTCTCAGTTTTTTGGTTTTTGGTTTTTCTTCCATTTGTAGGACAATTAATTCTAAATGGAGACTTTACAAAAGAGGACTAGCAAATAATTTGAAAGGGAGATTTTCAAATCAAATATAAACAGTGGGTCAAAACTAAATAGTTTAGTGATATGTAAGTATTGACTGACACATACATATACAGAATATATATGTGCACACACATATATAAAAATGCACTTACAAAATGTTGCAAGCATAAGGAATTTTTGCACATACCATTTACTCAGATTACCCAAATGTTAACTCTCTCTCTCTCTCTCTACACACACACACACACACACACACACACCATAACATGTAAAATATATGTACATTTTTCAGAACCATTTGAGAGTAAGTTGCAGTCATCATGCCCTTTTACCTCTAAATATTTTATTGTTTATTCCAAAAATACAAGGATTTTTGCTTAAATAACTGCAGCATAGTTGTCAAATTCAGGAAACTAGCACTGATATATATTTTTATCTGATCTGTAATAATTATTCAAATTTAACAACTGTTTCACTAATGTTTTTTATAGCAAAAGAAACAAATTTCTGGTTAAAGATACAATCGACACCTACAAGTTGCCTCTGGTTATTGTCTTGAAAATTTGTTTTAAATTCCTAAAACTATTTTTTGTGGTCTCTGAGTAAATGCATATAATTAAAATTGGTCAAGTTGGGCAAAGGAAAATTATTTTAGGGTGCAAGAGAAATAATAAATGGCAGTTAATATTTATTGAGAGTTTATTATGTGCTAAAAACGTAATACATGCTACCTGATTTAATGCTCACAAGGCCTCTATCCCCCTATGAGGTAGATATAATTTATTATTATCCCAATTTACAGATGAGAACATGGAGGCTTTAGAGAGGTAAAAAACTCACTGTGGTCGTATAGGAAATAGCAGAGCCAGGATTTGAATATATATTGATGTGATTCAAGTCTTCTTAATTTCTAAGCCATAATGTTGCCTCAAGAGGCACAGGATTGAAAGGGAACTTAAGAGACCAGCCACTCACTATTATTTACTACTCTAAGTATGTCCACAGCTAACCATCAAAGACGGTTTGGCTGCCCAACATTTCCCTTAGTCAGTTCATTGAACACAAAATTTATTAACAAAGAGTTCTTCCTACAATGAAGTTTTCTTGTCTAGCCATACCATTTTCAGATGAAAATATCAAGGCCCAGTAGTAGACGAGTCGCTTGCCCAAAGTACCACAGTGAGTATGTAACTGAGCCGGAATTAGTCCTATGTAAGCTCAATGTCATTCCCACTATATTCCATCAGCTTTAATGTCTCTGAAATGTTTAAGTGGTCTTAGATAGTCTTATTGGGTTGTTTAGAGCTGTAGAAAGTTGCTGATTATTGTTCTCTTCTAATGCAAGGAATTTCTTTTGCCTCTAAACTAAAGTTTGACTCACTTAACACTTCCTTGATGAAGGCTTGTCAGATAAGCTCTATCAACAGCAGTAATTTCCCAGTAAAAGCAAAAGAGTTCCTCAGTTGCTCTGATGATATATGACAGTTAAAAGTATTATATTCTTGGGAGCATTCTCTTATTCCACTTTATAGTGCTTTGGTAGGATAATAGCCAAATTAATAGCCCTTACTGTTGGGAAGTACATGGTGAGCTCACAGAGCAGTATAACTAGTTTGATTCATCCCATTTTCTTGTGTCATTTGGGGACTGCTCATATTAGGGAGTTAAGGGTGAAAATAGAGAAATAGAAATAAACCTTATAGTAACTGGATGTACTATGTACTGAATAGGACTTCCTAGAACAAACATTGTTTGTATTATTTTAACTCATAAACTTGAGAGCTATATTTGTTCCAAATTTGCTGATGGGGAGACTGAGTTTTTCCTCAGAGTGGTTAAGTAACTTTCCCAAGGTCACATAGGTTGTTAGTAATGGACTTGGTTTCAATTCTAGCTCTGACTGTAGGTGTGGAGAGTATGAGGAAAGACTTATTAGACATTTCATGAATTCAACAGACTTTGGTTAGATAAAACACTGTGTTCAGTGTTGAATTTAATGGGATTCTTGCCTTTAAGAGAGATGAACAGTGTACTGGAGTAATGGGAGTTCAAAGGAGAAGGGAAGTAACTTCTATCAAGGAAGATTAAGGAAGACCTCATCAAAGAGTTGTCATTTCTGGAGAGCCTTGAGGGATGGTGGGAGTTCTTCATGAGGAGATAAGGAAAAAGGAGCATGAGCAAGGATATGGAGACGACTGGGATAGGTAATAGGAATGCTGTGGTGCTTGGTTTGGTTGTCGTGCTGAATTCCTGAAAGGAAGTTATGGGAAAGAAACAAGGAAGGAATTTGGGGCCAGATTGAGGGCCTTTCTTGGCAGACTAATGAGGAGTTTCAACATTTGAGTGGCTGTTGGAAGTTTTTGAGCTAGGAAATGACTTGATCACCTATGACCTTCAATCAGTGTCATCTCATAGCAGAAAGTAGGATGGCTGGAATGGAGAGAGTGTAGGGAGACAGAGGAAGATACTAATGACAATGGTGCAGGTAGGAATGATGAGAATCTGAACTAGGGTGGATGAGAGGCATTAAGAGGGAAGTTGTGGAAGTGGCATCAAGAGACGTCTCAGCTGGGATGACGGGTGTCATCAATAACACTTAATTTTAAGACAGTAATTTTGAGGAGTCATTTGATGCTTTGACAAAAAGAAAATACAGAAAGAGAAATTGCTTCATAAGAGATGATCCTGCATGTACTTTTGAATATATGTGTTGACTTTAGGTATGATATGGTAGGGGCATCTGGAAATATAGGTATGAAGTTGAGACTAGAGATTCATGGATGTCGGCTACAGAATAGAGTATCATGGATATAGATTGTGGAGTCTTTTATTTTGAGGTGATTACTGGAAACATTAGATTATAAGAGCTTGCCAAGGGAGAGAGGGTAGATGAAAAGGGAAGGAGGCCAAAGACAACTCCTTGGGAAACACTTGACTCAGGGTGTGGGAAGAAGACCAAGTGCCAGAGAAGTGGGAGAATTAGGGCAGAACTGTGCCCCAGGAGCTGTGGGAGGGGAGGCTTTTCACAAGACACGAAGAATCAGCTTTGACATGCTGGAGAAAGGGGCCCATGGCCAGATATTGAGAAAAAGCCTGGAATTTAAGTTTTTTAAGAATCATTTCAGTAGGGTTGTGAGAAGTTCATCAAGAAGAGGGCATGTGAGGACAGCTAGTAGGTGATTTCTGGTTTTTCGAGAGAAGATAGAGCTTGGAATAGGGACTGTATTTGACAGGAGTCCATAGGGATTTTAAGAGACAGAAACCCAACTGCGGCCTAATAGAGGATTTATTGTTTCATGTAGAACTAGAAAGCCCAGAGGTGGGGCTGGCTTCAGAGGGTACTGGATCTCAGGGTTAAAGGTTATACGTTTTCTCATGCTCCCCATTTCTTAGGTTCGCTTGTCTCTGCTTTTGTATTTTGGCTTCATTCTTTCCTGTTGCAAATAGCCTGTCTCCCTACAGTGGGAAACACAACCTTTGGTAACCCCAAGCACATACTTGCATCTTGAAATCTGAAATGAATACCTATTGTCTTCCTCCCTCCTTTCAGCAGAAAACTCCTAGGAGGACTCTGGTTGGCCAGACCTGCCTCATGTGCCTGCCCTTGAACCAGTCTCTCTACTGTGTTCAGGATGGTATGGCCCAGCCAGGGTCATGGCCTCATCCCCACTAGGATTACCTGGTTGGAGAAGTTCCCCCCAAGGAAAGCAGAAAGGGGAAAGAAGACATGCCTGGGAGAAGGAAATCATTGTTATGGCATCCCACTAGGATCTAGTGACTGGACACACTGTGGGGAATATCTGGGTTGATCTAAAATGAACAAAGGATGGCTAAAGAATAGAAAGGTCCCAGTAAAAGCTTAGGTAATTTAAATTTATAGTAGAACCAGTGGGCTCTGTAACTTTGTCCTATAGTGATTAGCAGCCTACATGCAAAGGTGGTGAAAGATTTGATGTACTCAGAATTTGGGTTGGAAAAGTCAGGAATTCATAGGAGACTAGAAGAAATCAAGCAGGAGAATCAAGCAATTCGTTGTTAAAGTGTTTGACACAGGATTCAGAAAGTGTGTAGAGAGGTAAATGAAGTTTGTTGGCTTGTTTATTAATTGATTTTAATCAAAGCTGATGATTTGTTCTTTGACCAAAAATAGTAGTGACTACAAGTAAATGAAAACAGATTTGATTTTCTGCTAGCATGTTTGAACTTTCCAGCAAGGAAATAAACTAAGTCATTTCTTTCATGTATCGTTCACTCTAAGCCAGGCCATGCTTATTTAACACAGTATTATGTGCTTTAATAGAACCTTTAACTCAGAATTTGTTCATTATTTCCCCTATTTCCCCTATTCATCACTTATTAGTCATATATACATATATATATATATGTATATATATGGCATAATATTCTTTGATATATTATGATATATTATTCTTAAATATTATATTGGGTCTATCAAAGAATATTATGTTGGAAATGCTAGAAATATTTGTATCACAGACATACTTGGTTTATTAATAAAATGGTCATAAAATTAATGAATATTCAGTTTTAAAAATCCAGACTCAGATAAGAAGAAGAGAGGAAAAAGAACCACCCATTATCTCACCACTGAGGGATATCCATGGTCCATCCCTAAACAAGTCACGGGGATGGAACCAGGCATGATTGGCTAAGACCAGTCATAGTTTAATCATGAAGCTGAGTCTTGTAACAGAGGAGATATCTGAACAAATCTAGGCTCTATCAGGAAGTCGTGAATGGCTATTTGGTAGGCAACCAACAGTGCCTGCCACAGTTCCTTTCTGTTCTACTCACCCATTCTATACAGTTCATTTGCGCCCTTTCTGCTACAGGAAGCCTTCCATGGTTTTTCTTTCCCAGATCCATCTTACGCTTTCTCTGCTCCTCACCCCTTAGTACTGGATGAAGAGCCTTGTGATTTTGTGTTCTAGGTGTGTCAGGATGTACTTGTTTTTCCAACTCCACTGACTTTTTTCTAAGGCCAGAGCCTGTTGTCTTACTTTCCTGTACGACCTTTGGTGATAGTAACCACATATTTGTACTTGAAATTGAGGGAAGGGTTAAGACAAAAGGATTTCTTTTTAAAAAAAAAATATTTTTATTGATTCAGAGAGGAAGGGAGAGGGAGAGAGAGGTAGAAACATCAACGATGAAAGAGAATCATTGATCAGCTGCACGCCCCACACTGGGGATCGAGCCCACAACTGGGGTATGTGCCCTGACCAGGAATTGAACTGTGACCTGGTTTATAGGTCGATGCTCAATCATTGAACCACACCGGCCAGGCAAGACAAAGGATTTCTTATTTTGAATTTATTGATGTGAGAAACCTTATCAGACTATGTAAAAACTAACTTCCATTGATGTTTTATGTTTAATGAATCATCCTCATTTATAAGAAATGAAATGAGAAACGTCTTAGGAAAACGCAGTACCTTCTTTGCCATACCTGTGGTGCTTGGCCTGTAGTAAAAGGTCAAATTTGTTGGTTGATGTTGGTTGTAAAAATTTTTTAAAGCTGTAAAAAAATATTTTTAAAGCTGTATTTCCTCATATGTGTGGATAGTGCATGTGTTCATTGCAAGAGGATAAATGACTAGGTTGTCAGGATAACTTTGCTCAGGAAATATAACTATTAACCAAGGTTTTTATTGATTTACCCATAAAATACGTCTTCTGTGGGTTACTATAAGAGGAACTGGAAGATACAAAGGCCAATTGGTGCAGGTAGAACATAAGTTTCTTTGAATTTGAATAAGCTCTTTTAGTATGTACACAAATACTAGATGGCCTATACACTGTTAGCAGGAACAAGCTTACTTTTTATTTTTTAAAAGGAGAGGGAGAGAGAGAGAGAAACATCAATGATGAGAGAGAATCTCAATCAGCTGCCTCCTGCACACCTCCTACTGGGGAACGAGCCTGCAACCCAGGCATGTGCCCTGACTGAGTTCATGGGTTGATGCTCAACCACTGAGCCACAGTGGCCAGGCCACACTTATTTTTTGATAAGCATTACTGCATTAGTTTTGTGTATTTAAACAGAAATATGTAATATTACATATGTGTGGGGAGTGTATGAAATAATTGTCCTCTTTTCTATGAATGAAGACTACTTTTAAAAACTTGAGAATCTCCATAATAGGGGTTCTTAATACATGCATGCTCATAAGACATATTCAGTTTTCACATATACTTACATAAAAGTTCTATGAAGATGTAAAACTCTTCCTGGTATGTGAAGAAGTAGGGTAAGTAAAACGTGTTGGCTGACTGAGAACTCTCTGATATACTGTACCAGATGAGGTTTATGTAATGCTGATAGGAAGAATGTCCAAGGGGAATATAAAGGACGCTATTTGATTGTTAGCCCTCTGGATTCACTATGAAAATAACCACATCCTTTGGTTCTCTTAAAGTCATTTATAGAAAATAACATAAGACAACATTGTTCTGTTTTTAGAATTTATATTATTTTGTTGTTTACCTTGTTTTATTTTGAGGCCTTATGTTTTTTTAGCCATGGAGTAGGGCCTTGGGCAAGGCAAGGAGAAAACAGGGGCTCACTTTTTTTCATCTGTATAAAAACAAAAAAAAACAGAGAGGACGTGGTGATACTAAGCCTGCCTGACCCTGGATTATGAAAATAATAAGTGCTACATAAATGTTAGTTTTTGTTAATATGTGCTGATACCAAATATCCCTAAATGGGAATCAGCTACACCTCTTGAGGTCTTTATCTTTCACAGGAGGCAACAGAGTTCTGAGCACATAGTAGGGCCTTACCATGTAAATAAATCTATGATCAAGGATTTAAATTAGAGGAATGTATTATAATGCTTTTTGTTTTTACTTTAAAAGGTTGTCCAAATTTTGCATCCTGTTGATTTCAAATGATCTGTACTAATAAAAGGGTAATATGCTAATTAGACCGGATAGACTGGACGTCTTCCAGACAAAGCCACGGTGGCGGGGGCCGAGGCAGAGGCGGTTAGGGGCGATCAGGCCGGCAGGGGAGAGCAGTTAGGGGCATAAGGCAGGCAGGCAGAGGTGGTTAGGGGCAATCAGGTAGGCAGACAGAGGGGTTAGGGGCAATCAGGCAGGCAGGCAAGTGAGTGGTTAGGAGCCAGTGGTCCTGGATTGCGAGAGGGTGTCTGACTGCTGCAGGGATCGGGCCTAAACCGGCAGTCGGAGATCCCCCGAGGGGTCCCAGATTGTGAGAGGGTGCAGGCCCAGTTGAGGGACCCCGCCTCCCCCGTGCATGAATTTTGTGTACCGGGCCTCTAGTATTTAATAAGAGAATGTCACTCACACTTTCCTGCAGCAATATTTGCCCCATTGAGTGTTGACCTGGAAATGCCTTCTCTGAGGGCAGTGCTATGGGCTGGTGCTTATGTCTATTGTATTTTGCACGTGGCATGACTTGATACTGATTCACCTACTTGAGAAAATTGAATGGCATTGCAGGAGAAGCAGCTCAGACATGTTTAGGTACAATCTGTGATAGTTCGTATGTGTGGCTTCAAATTAAGATCTGGGGAAACATAGGTGTAGAAAGAAATGGTGAGAGACCAAGATGGCGGCATAGGTAAACACCGGAGACTGCTGCCGCAAACAACCACTTCAAAAATACAACTAAAAGACGGAACAGACATCACCCAGAACCACAGGAA
>NW_005365325.1:3559152-3582761 GCF_000412655.1 Myotis brandtii
TACTAATAAAAGGGTAATATGCTAATTAGACCGGATAGACTGGACGTCTTCCAGACAAAGCCACGGTGGCGGGGGCCGAGGCAGAGGCGGTTAGGGGCGATCAGGCCGGCAGGGGAGAGCAGTTAGGGGCATAAGGCAGGCAGGCAGAGGTGGTTAGGGGCAATCAGGTAGGCAGACAGAGGGGTTAGGGGCAATCAGGCAGGCAGGCAAGTGAGTGGTTAGGAGCCAGTGGTCCTGGATTGCGAGAGGGTGTCTGACTGCTGCAGGGATTGGGCCTAAACTGGCAGTTGGACATCCCCCGAGGGGTCCCAGATTGTGAGAGGGTGCAGGCCCAGTTGAGGGACCCCGCCTCCCCCGTGCACGAATTTTGTGTACCGGGCCTCTAGTATTTAATAAGAGAATGTCACTCACACTTTCCTGCAGCAATATTTGCCCCATTGAGTGTTGACCTGGAAATGCCTTCTCTGAGGGCAGTGCTATGGGCTGGTGCTTATGTCTATTGTATTTTGCACGTGGCATGACTTGATACTGATTCACCTACTTGAGAAAATTGAATGGCATTGCAGGAGAAGCAGCTCAGACATGTTTAGGTACAATCTGTGATAAGTTCGTATGGTGGCTTCAAATTAAGATCTGGGGAAACATAGGTGTAGAAAGAAATGGTGAGGGAGGAGCATTGCTGAGAGTGAGATAAATGTGGCTTGGTAGCGAGGGGTGGTGCGCAAGGTACTCTGCTGTCAGTACTTGATAATAGCACAATGCAGGGCCATCTGGTAAACCACTTCTGCAAAATGAAGGTGGTCACATGAATTGAGGGGAGGCCACTCTTTTCTGGTTTGGTCGCCTGACCCCCAACTTCTCCATAATGTGATAGAGAAAGCACCATGAATAAAGCTCTCTATGGTTTGTATGCAAAGCTTGCTTGAGCCTCACTGCTACAGTTGCCTAGCCTCCCTCCGCCTGCTCCACCCCAGGCTCCTCACAACAGCTGCTGGGACCTACTGAACCCTCATCTGCCCTTCCCCCAGCTCCGTCCATATGTCTAGTCAGTGTATATTGTAGTCCTTACTCTACTGTGCTCAACTAGAATTTCAGCCAAATGGCTACAATGACATTTCTATAGCAGACTAGAAGACACCTAAATCCAGACATTTCTCAGAGAAATAGACACCAATTGGCTTACTCTCTATTTCACACTTGCCTCTCTCGTTTCTTTAAATGAAGAAATCCCAGCCTAATTCAGCACACAGATTACCTTATGCCCGTGGCCTGCTCATTCATGCACACCACTGACCAGTGCCTCTTTAACCCACTGTTCCTGTTCCCCGCTCTGGGAGGGGGGCCAGATGGAAAATATCATGTAGCATATGCATTTAGGATAGAGGGTATAATTGAAAACTCTAGCTCCCCCTGAAAGGAGCCCCTAATGTGAATCCACGGACCTTATGAATAATAAATACACACAAAACTGATTCATAAAGGCATTGCACACTGAGCCACTTGTATCCTGTTTCCTGGAAGGGCTCCAAGTCCAATGGGAGGGCGGAAGTCTTGTGGCTCGCTCCACCCTCTTTCGGTCTCTCCCCTCTCTGTCTTTGCTCTCTCTGCTTCTGGGACTGTTGCAACAAGCAGAATAAACAGGAGTTGCCTTGAGGTAGCCTGAGCTCCCATTTGAAGTCCTGCTAGACCCGTGTTAAATCTGTGTGATCATGAGCATGACCCAGAGTATGTTGAGATAATACTGTTGACCAATGGATTGGTGTTCCCAAGTTTAAAGTCCACCTTCCCCACCAGCCTCCTTAAGAAAATATCCTCCCAGAATATGTTAAGAAAGAAAATTGTTGCCAGAGCACTTTAAAATCTAGCCAGATAGTTCTTTCCTGTTAGGAGAGCAAAGGGGAGTTGAAGTGAAACAAGAGGAGAAAGCATGCAGGAACGTGAAGCTAATCAGGAAGCTCTCCCGCTCTTTACATAGCAGGGTTGCTGTTTTGAATTCTGAGTCTGATAGGGACTTAGTTGAAGCATCACAGCAAATACCAAGGACCTACTACATGTCAGGTTCCATGTGAGAGGGTGCAAAATGAATATAAACTAGTCTCTGCTCCTATGGGACATATAATACAATTGAAGGAGATATGACAAGCTCATGGTAACTAGAGACAAGATGCATCCAGTGAGAGAGCTTTGACTATACAGATACCTGTGGAATCAAAGGAAGGTGAAAGCCTACCAGTGTCACATTGTTGGTATTATCCAACTTGGACAGGGATGATGAATAAGGTTTCAATGGGCAGAGGCCAGGGTGGGGGTATTTCAGGTGAAGGAAGTGTCATGAGGGAAGAGTCAGAGGTGGAAAAGCATTGAGTGCTAAATTGCAGATACAAGGAACACTGGGGAAAGAAGATCATGCTGAAGGTCTGGCTAATTCAGCACAGAAAATGCTCAGAGTTGTGTGTGTGGTTTTTTTAAGATTTAGATCTTACGGGATTATAATTAAGCAGTTTGAGGTAGGAGTCTTGTGGAAGTAAATGGCAATAATACTGGAGGAGAAAAAGATGGCCTAGACTTAGGTGACAGCAGGAAGAGTAATGAGTGGATGGATGGACACTATGGAGCCAGGCTCCATATGGTCTATGTTCAGGGCGCCAAGTCCAACGGGAGGGTGGCAGAGGGGAAAGAAGGGATGCTTGGGACCATCTACCCTTAGCACAGAGAGAAGCATACCACCTGCAACCTTCTGTTCTCACCCTAATGATGTTTTTTTAAGGGCTTCATAGCCATTGGAAGAAGAAGTACAAAAATAGAAATATTATAATTTACCAAATTAATAACATTTTGTGGAGCCAGCCAATAGGTCCTCATGCAGAGAGAAGTTGGGAACACTGTTGGGTGTAGCAGAGACAATCCGGGCACAGAATGGGAAGTAGCTGGCCTTGGCTAGGAGAGGGCCACTGGTGACAAATTCTTCCTCAGGATCCGCCACCTGTTTTTCCTTGGGAGCTGCTGAAAAAGCACAACAGAGAATGCTCTATATCCCAATAGAGTCCCAGTGAGTGTAGGGCATGCCCTGCACCTTGGGCACCTAGGGGCCCCATCCCCCACGCCCCTTCCCACGGATCATCTTTGGCTCTGGGAAGAATGGTACTGTTAGTCTGTTGGAAACTCCTCTATAAAATTGCAGTTCTGACCTCCAAATGCCATAGTCCCTACGTGTGAGCTCTGGTCTGCTGGGTGAGACCTGTTGCAACTCAAACAAGGCTATTGCCCAAGTCCATTGTGTTATCTGGGAATTGTTTCCTGGTCTCTTGGTGACCCACCAGAGGCATCACAGAGGTGCAGGGAAAGTAGATAAGCATGGGAGCCAGCCAGGAATGCTGGCTCCTCCACTTACCAGCCCTGTGACTTACGCCAAGTCCACTAGCCTCTTAGGGACTCAGAGAAGCGTGGCTATTGTCATGCGATGATGAAAATGAAAAGGAATGTCTGTAAACCACTGTCACATGCCTGTAACTACTGTGGGCTCATTACCGAGTAGGTGTTTCCTTCCAGAGATGTGGGGGACTTGGTCCCCAATCCTATTATTTACTCACTTTGCTCTTTCTGGACCTGAGATTTTGAACAAGAAGCATCCCTAGGGTCTGCTCTAAGAATTACTGGCCCATAAAAGAAGCAAAGAGGCTTTGGAGGGTGCAGCTGCTGAAGCTGCAGAGCCCTCACCAGGCTGCTGTGTTTATCATTCATTAACAGCCGCTCGGTAAAATGTGGGTAGAGGCATTCCAGAAGAAAGGAGTAATCAGAGGGAGTGTGAGGTGGTGTGCCCCCATCTCAGCATCAGCATGGTCCACCACATCCGGGTAGTGTTGATTTCTCCAGATACTGGGCTTGCATTTCGGGATAAGCCACAGGCAGAGAGCTCATTTGGTCATTTCCATTGACAATAAATAGTGGAGAAAGAGAGGGTGCTTTTTGAAGTTAGCTTACTTTAGTTTTCCCTTGGCTCATAAAGGGGCAGAGATTTGGGGAAAGGAGGCAAATGTTTTGGCTCATGCACTTCAACACTCTTCTGTTGACAAGTAAAGGAAATCAGGTTCTCTGCATTTTGCCACTTCCTCTGTTAAATTATAAAATACTCTTTTCCATGACTGAAGTCCTCAAGGAAAGTCCATAGATATGGGGACATTGAAAGCTATTATCAGAGACAAAAGGATAAGACTCTTGTATCAGCCTCAGTCTGTTTATAGTGTTTGCTTTTTGGCAGACTTGACAGTGAAGGCTGGTCTTTCAAAGAACTTGGAGGAGCCCTCATAGACACAGGACTTGCATTGCTCGCGGGGAGAAGGCTACTGCTCCTTATGGTCCTTACTGTCCAATTTGATCTTTTAAACACTGCATTATCAACTGAATTTAATTAGTGAGCCTGGAGGAGGGGGGTGAAAGCCCCTTGAGAGGGCGTGCATCAAGCCTGCAGCAGGTGTAGACTGTGGGATGCTATGGCATTGGAATGGCAAGCATTTTTGAGGAAGAAATTCTGAGAAAGCAGTTTTTGAATATTGACTTGGCATTTTCCTGTGCCTGTTCTTGGAAGTGTTTGTATTTGGCCTACAAGCTTACTGTGCAAGGAATAACCATAGAAGGTAGCCTGTGACCGGGTTCAGTAAGAATTCATACATCAGGCATGGTCATTAGAACAGAAATTTTCATGGGAAGTAACACTGAAGTTGGCTTTTTAGGGGGTGAAGATGAGATTGAGAGGTGAAGCATTTAAAGACGTAGTGGTTAAAATAGCTGGTCTAGAATCAAGAGGATTTGCTGAGGAGAAACATTTTAAATGGAAGCACTGAAGAGGTCACCATCTGCAGTCTCTCATTTTACACAGGGTGACCTCTAAGAGGTAAAAAAGGTCATGAGCCCGGGTTGTGGGAGCCTCGAAAGGCAAGCAGTATAGAGCTTAGGTGCTGGGGTGCCTTGTGTAAAACCAGGGAAATAGTGAAAGGGCTATTTACGAAAAATTTAATTTAGGGGCATGTGTTCAAACTGTGTTAAATCCTGTCTTTTTAAAAATTAAATTTATTGGAGTGGCATTGGTTAACAAGATTATATACATTTCTATGATACATGATCTGTATATTGAATTGTGTCCACCACCCAAAGTCCAATCATCTTCCATCACCATATATTTGGCCCTCTTTACCCTTTACTTCCCACACCTTCTGGTAACCACCATACTATTGTTTGTGTCTATGAGTTTCAGTTTTATATCCTACATATGAGTGAAATCATATGGTTCTTAGCTTTCTCTGACTGACTTATTTCTCTTCGTATGATATTCTCAAGATCCATCCATGTTGTCACAAATGGGATTACTTCATCTTTCCTTATGGCTGAGTAGTATTCTGTTGTACACATGTACCACATCTTCTTTATCCAGTCCTCTATGGAAGGACACTTGGGTTGTTTCCATGTCTTGGCCGCCGTGTGTGAAATCCTGTCATATAGTTGTGATATTGCCTGAAAAGCCAGCATTGTTATCCTGGCTGTTGAATAAACGACACACTTGCTCTTGTCCTGTGATTGTTTTACCTTTCACTCCTCCACCCACATTCCCTCCCAACTCACACACATCTTCAGTACATTTTTCTATGTTAATACCAGGTAAAGATCAAGCCTTTCCAAGACTGTTTGCATTTTAACTGGGACAAAAGTAAATGCATCAAGAAAAAGTAAATGCATCTAAAACGTAGAGTTTTCAGGTCTCAGTGACTTCAAATGAATGAGCCTTCCTGAAATCAAGGTGTTTGAGAGGAACAGATTGGAAGCAGGGGACACAGCTGATGTCTAAGAAGAGGGTGTTGTATGCCAGGCACTTAGTAAGCACTTCAATTTGTTAATGAGAGAAACTTTTTAGTGAATCAATGAATAAGGCTTAGGGGTGCAGGGAAAGAGAAAAGAGAAAGAACGATGGAAAGAGAACCTTTAAAGAAGGAATTGATATGACTTGGTGATTATGTGATCCTAAGGAGGAGAGAGCTTTTTTTTTTTTTTTTTTTTTTTAATTATAGACTCAACATCTCATGGCCTGGGAGAATGCCTCTGACGGAACCAGGAAACTGGGAGAGTGCTGTGTTTAATCCTAAGGGCATGCAACTAGCATTTAAGCCAAAACTTGGAACGCTCCTTCAAGCTCACCTGTTTATAAGTTACTTATATGAGTTGCGGTCCCATTTCCTGCTTCTTCTCCTTAAAGTCCTCTCTTCAACTTTCCCTCCCATTTCTGTGTGCCTGGGAAAATGGGAAAGCAGAGCTCGGTATGAATGGTGTCCTGAGATTTTTTTACAAAATGACCCATTTTTTAAATTCTTTTTTATTCCACCCTTACTCCCACTTAAATTCTTTAGAACAATGCTTCCCCCCCCCCCCAAAAAAATATATCAGCCTTTTTATGGAAAGTTATGCTTATGGTGAATTTTACTGTTTGCCTCTCTTTTGCATGGAATATGCTGCCCTGGGTTATGGAGATAACAGACCGATTTGCCTCCTGAAGGCATTCCTCCTTGACAGACTGGTTTGCTCAGATTCGAATAAACACTCCTGCCTACGGGCCAGTAGTCTGCATTTACGAGGCACTTGGAAAACACCGCAAGCTGCGGAGAGTGACCATGAATAGCAAACTTAATTTGGTTTAATGTGTTTTGGCTTGCTTGACCTCACCAGAATAAAAATGTGCCTGCTTAAATTATTGTATTGAGAGTTAAAAAAAAATAAAATAAAACCCAGAGACATTTATCTCATTGGAAGAATCTTGGGATCACTTTAGCAAAGGTTTAAGTCCATGTTTAATGTCAGATAGGCTTGAGAAATGTTTAACATAGAGCTTTAATCACAGATGAGGTTATTGTGAGTTCTGAATTTTAAGAGACTGAATTACAATTTTTCCCCCCTCTTGCTACTTTTCTTTTTCTAGACGATTGGCTGGCAACGACCTTTCTTTTATCCACCCAAAGGCCTTGTCTGGGTTGAAAGAGCTCAAAGTTCTGTAAGTAATGCAGTTTTAGAGTTTCACAGCTGGCTGTGTATTTTCTTTCTGCATAGTCAACATGCTTGGAGCGAGGTTAAGCACAGTTTCTTTTAGCTCAGGATTAAAAGGTTTAAGGAGTGGCCGGTGGGTTGGTGTGGGAGGCTAGAGGTTGATTTAGGCAAACGTAGGTCTAGATAACAAAAGTTAGAATCTGAATAAGAGGACTTCTGACCTCTAGTGCATTAGAGTTGAATATTAGACTTTTTATGTGGCTAATGCTCTGAATCAAAATCACATTTAAGCTTCACTGTTTAGGTTTTGTTTCCACATATTTTACAGCTATAAGAACGTTGAATTAGCTGACCCTTGTGGGAAAAGGACTTACAAGAGTTCCAAATATTACAGTCATTTCAGAGCTAAAGGGAACTGAGGTGCTTGTGACTTCTGTAGCCTGTGAGGGATCAGGACATCAATTCCCAGCAGAGCTCAGGAGTTTGGAGTGTGGCAGGTTGAGGAACAGGGGGACTGACTGCCAGCCCACTCACTCCTACCACTACTTGCTGGGTGACCGTGGGCAAGTCACCAGACCTCTCTGGTCCAGTGAGCTAGAGGGGCCCTTTACCATCCCATTCTGTGGTTATGACTCACATCAGGCAGTGATTTGATTAATGTGACTAGGAATGGCTTTAGGCACAAACTAGAAGGACTTCATTTTGGGTTCTGATCTTTGCCTTCAAGCTCCAGGCCCTCGCCCTCAGATGATTAAAGCTCAGGTTCTGCCCTGGCCTGCATTCACTGAGCACACGGCTGCTGCCCCCTAAGACTCAGGGTCTCCTATCCTCTTGGCACAAGTGGCTTTACCTCATGTCTGCGATTCTGGGCTCTGCTTTATTCCAACTTGAAAAGGCGTAGGGATTCCAGTGGGTGCTGTTATTCCTCCCAGTTAGCCTGTTATACCTCCCAGGGAACCTCAGCTGGGGTGATGAAGGTTAATGAGGTGCCTTCATTCCTGAGAGGAAAGCAGCCCCTGAAATGTAGATTACCAGGCACGTGCGTGTCAGAGGATGACTTGGGTTTCATTTCTGGCTTTAGAACCAATGTTTCTTGCCTTTTTTTTTTTTTTTTTTTTTTTGCAATTCTCTTGTCTTGGGTGCTTTCCACCTTGATCTCTTCCCTTTCCTGCCACTGGCAATAAATTTTTTTTTTTGAAAGAGATGACTCTGAATTCTTCTAAGAAAAAATGGTCACAGTTGCTTATTCACTAACCAAAAATTTTCTTCCAGAACCCTCCAAAACAATCAGTTGAAAACAGTGCCCAGTGAAGCCATTCGAGGACTGAGTGCTTTGCAGTCTTTGTAAGTACCTTTTTGGTTTTCTGCATTTTTGAATCATACGATCATCTGGCTGCAACATGTGTAAAGACCCGGAATTCCAAGGAGAGAGGGAGATTTCTCTACTCCTCTGGGATAAAAATGGGGGTGGCCAGTTGCCATTATGGAAATGCCCTTTGGCGAGTGAGCAGGAGGTGGCCCAGTCTGCCTCCTCTCTTTTCTCAGGGGGTGGGAGGAAGCTCCAAGTGGACACTGCTGGGTGTTATTCCACGAGCTGGTCTGTGGAAGGTCTGTGGGCATCACCCCTATGGAACCAGTGTCATGTGTGTACAGCAGTTGCAGTGTCTTGGGCCATGAAGGTCAAGGAACAGCCACAAAGAGGTCTCAGCTTCAGGTGGTCATGACAGTCAGGACAAACTGATTCGAGTTCCTTATCTGTGGACATTGAACACACACTGGGAGTGGCAACTTAATGGCCTGTGCTGCCTTCTTCCCAAGGCTCTTTGTCTTTTTGAGGAAAGGTTGGTTTTATGTGGAGTGTTCAAGATTTCAACTCTTGGTTTCTACCGTGCTCAGCTACTAATTTCCAAAGCTTTTTCATATAGCACGTCCCTCTGTTCTTCTTTTTTTTTTTTGGCATCCTTTCTCATGTATATGCATGTGTATATGTACATGAACCTGGAGAATGGGGATCATTGCTGCCGTGGTTTGTGTATGCAAACTCCCGTTCTGCCTCTAGTGGGTGGATCAGGTGAGCAGCTTGGTATCACAGGGACCCTGCAAATCCACAGAAGGGTTTGAAGAAACAACTGTTTTTTATATTGAATGACCAGGTATTTGTTAATGACTAGAATGCCTGCTGTGGAGTAGTGCCAAGGCTACACCATAGGGTAGAAAACCAAGTTCCTGTCTTTGGGGCACTTTAAAGGAAAGAGGTGAGAAGCACTCAACTGATGCATGTGTTTATCGTAACGTGACGCTTGCCAAGATTAAGAAAAGCCCTTTGCATATTTATGTCAGAATGTTTGCATCACTTTCAAAAAGAAATCCAGGCAAGTTTGGATTTATTAGAACTCTGGTTTTGAATCCCCACTCTGATAGTTACTGGCTGTGTGATGTTGGCCAGGTTATTTAAAATTCTCCATACAGTAGTTTGCTCATTACTTACTGTGTACTTGAATGCATGAAAAGGACTTAGGACAATATCTGACAGGTAATAAGTGCTCAATAAACACCGTGGAATCTCTTAATTTAAACATTGATGGTATATTTTATTAGTTTTTTTTCCTTTCATTACTAGTTTACCCAATTTGCATAACTAGGTGAAGGGAACATCTTTGAAAGTAATGAAAAAGTAGTCTTCAAAACAAGGAACTTAGTTTGTTATTCTACTAGGATCACGAATACAAAGTTACAGTTTTAGTTCACGTCCAAATAAATACAATGGGACTAAGGCATAATTTCTCAAAGTCTGGCTCTTTGACCATCTGTAACAGGATCACTAGGGGGAAATGTCCCTAAAATACAGATCTCTAGGCCATATCCAAGAAGTAATGATATTTTCTCTTTTAAGGGTCCAGGAAGCTATATTTCAAAAAATTTTCCTGGGTAATCTCATGTACATTGGGTTTTGAGATTTACTCCGAATAAAAAATTGTAATAGTTATCACATTTATGTGTTATGAGTTGGCTATATTTCAAAAAATTTTCTCAGGTAATCTCATGTACATGGAGGTTTTGAGATTTACTCTGAATACAAAATTGTAATAGTTATCACATTTATGTGTTATGAGTTATAAAATTAGGTTTTAATCACACCACGCATATATATACTAATCTGTTCCTTAATGTTTTTTTTAATTGATTGCCCTTTAAAATAACCATAAATGGAAGCTTTTGTAGGAAATGCATGTGAATTATAGAAGATTTAGGTGAAAGTAATCCAGCTGCTTATCCCATCCACTTGTTAATATAAAACCATTTAACTGCACCCAAAACACATCCCTGGAAATTGTAAATTGTAGATTAACTTTTGATTTTAGATTATCCTAGTAGTTAATGAAAAGTGAAAATAAAAATATGCACTAATAAAGCATATCTTATGCTGTAACAGTTAAACTTTACAATGCATCTAGTGTCATAAAGAAAAGAGTATCTAATGTCATAAAAAAGGAGTGTATGGGGTATCAACCACTTAATGTTCAAAATTGGGGTGAAGGGTGGGAGTGAGGAGAGGAGTCCAAACAAAAATTTTTTTAAAAAGGCGTCAGAATGCTTTTACATGTATCAGAAACACATGGAGCTATGGGTCAGGCCTGTTTTATTTGAGAAGGAAACGTTCTTGGGTTTGTTAGCATAATGGGTGTAGTGGTCAAGTCAGCTACAATTGAAATTCTGGTGTAAAACAGTCTTATCAGCACTTGAGTCAGTTTGAAAATCTGATCTTCAGACCAGAATTACACGAAGGCTTTCCTTGTGGTTTTGAAGTAGTGCTTTACCAGGAGCAAAGTTCATTAGGGGTGGAAATTGAACAGAAGTCGTTACTAAACAGGGAGCATGAACAGCCTTCCACAAAGCCCTGAGCGTTGCCTGAGCAGATTAAGAAGACATCTCAGAATTTGTCCCACTAGATTTTTTTCTTAATGTTAGAACACACTTAACATTGGATATGAAAGGATTTCAAGGGCTACGTTTCCTAAGTTTTCCACAATAGCAGAATTTCTGAACTATTTTGAACTAGAGCCTGGTAACAAACTATATACAGAGTAGGTGTTTACTGACATCGCAGACATTCATCACATACAGAATTATTTGGTATCGTAATTTCATTTAAGGCAACATAAAAACAGTATGTGAGCCTCGGTAAGATGTAAAAAAAAGTTGTTGCAAATAGAGAATAGACACATTTTAAAGATGAATAGGAAGGGAATTCAGTTAACACATTGTTAGCCTTTTAACAACTGAAGTACATTTAAATACAATAATAATTGTATGGAGTTTAAATGGTAGAATACCTTAGCCAATCCACATCCTCTCCCACTCTGGAGGATATCTGATGCCATTTATTGCCTCTCCTGAATGGATCAATTATAGCATTTTCTTTGTCCATTAATAGGGATAAATATTAATAATGTAGGTCATAGGTACAAAGCCACAGCTCTTAAGATGAATTATCTGTGAAACATTAATCTCAGTGTAAGTCCAGTTCATTGTATTTATGGGTGTGCCTCCCACACCCGCTTGTGAATTGAGGTATAAGGATTAACCATTTGTGTCACCACAAATCCTTTTTCTCACTTAACTTCTGAATTTCATTTTCCAGAGTTCTTCCCTCTGCTCTCAATGTATGTGTGACTTTTACAATTTTGGGAAATTCTTAGCACAGAGGAAATTGTGTCTGCGTATTTAATGTTGTATTATTATTTTGCCTAGAATATAGTAATTAAACTTTTAGCTCAAAATTCACCTGGTTATCTTGCTTTCAGTAAAGGCTATCCCATTTTTTTGGTGATATATGGCACAGAATTCTGCAGAAGCATGTATGGTGTACATAATACTGGGCTTCGGTTTAAAAAGTACTGACAACATTCCTTATTACAGTGTTTACCGCATCCCAACAGAACATTTAAATGACAATCTCTCTGTGTATGTAGGGGAAACATTTTGTTGAATATGAATGCATGCTATCAATATGATAATATAAGCAATTTTAGCTTTTAAACTGCTCTATCACTGAGAAACTAGGGAGGAACTTCAATCTGTACTTAAAATACAATCCAAACCCCTTACCTGGCCCACATGGGTCCACATGATCTGGTCCCATCCCCGTCTGTGTCTCTGTGGCCCCTCACTCCCTTCCTCTCAGGTGCTTATCACTCTGACCTGGCAGATGCTGGGACCACACCCAACTCCTTTCTGCTACTGAGTCTGCCCTTCGTGTTTCCTTTGCCTTTAACATTGCACCCTCTTGCTCTTTCTCTGAACCCTTCCTTCTGAACCTCTGTTAACCTTTATCTCAGTGTCCTGTTTATTTACTTCACAGCACTTCTTAGGCACTCCGTGATCATCGCTTAAATTTATCACACTGTGCATCACCCCCACCTGAATGCCTAACAAGATGCTCCATTGAAATGTGTTGAATGGATTGCAGACAGTTAAATTAGCTACAAGTAGAATTTAATTGCACTATTTAATTACATTACATGGTTAACTGTATGATTGTATGTTCAGTATCTCTCTCTCCCCAAGTGGAAGTTCCTTTAGGTTGTGAAGTGTGTGTGTGTGTGTGTGTGTGTGTGTGTGTGTGTGTGTGAGAGAGAGAAATTAAACACACTTCTGTATCATGAAAGCAAATCTCCGAAGCGAGAGAGAGAGAGAGAGAGAGAGAGCGAGAGAGAGATTGAAATTGAACACACTCCTGTATCATGAAAGCAAATCTCCGAAGCAGCTCCTTAGCCAGGACTGTGCCAGTCTGTTACATTAAAGGATGCCTGTCTCTTCTCAGGGGTAGGTTCTTGAAAGCCCAAGGAATGAACAAGCCTAAGTATGAGTCTAAGTGGATTCTTAAGGCAGCTGCTCAGTTTCCCGAGCTCTCCCATTGTCAGTGTCCCTTCTGTTATCTTGTCTTATCAAAAAGAAAGCTTCCATCTGATCCTCACCAGGACCAGGGGTCTTTAACCCCGGCTAATCTAGCGGCCCCTGGCCTGGGGGTTAGTTGGGAGCAGCCCTCAGTCCTCGCCTGGAGGGGAAGGGGACGGTTCCTGCGGGATCTGAAGCTGGAGCAGCATAGGAAACAAGGAGGCACAAAAGCCACTCTCAAAGTCAGTTTCCCAAACTAGAGAGCTGTCACACTCGATTTCTTTTAAAATTTGCTGTCATTTTGACTTTTCATCAGTTTTTTTGTTGTAGTTGTTCCCTAATTTTCACCAGGAGGTCCATGCCTGTCAGGTATGACTTTAAGTAGTGGCGATACATCAACAAGGGATTCGTGAAGAAAGTTGTGATTTGCTGGGCACATACTATACTGTCCCTTATCATATTAATAGCAGGTTGTCTTTGTGTTGAAAAGCCATTATTCCAACAATTATACCTGGTTGTGCCCACCATAGCACTTGGGACTTAGTTTCCCAGAGTTTCAGATGGGGACTTAATTTTAAGTGTGAGTAATCCTACTAGTAAGGTGTCCTTAATTTTTAAAAGGAAAAATTAAAGAAGCTTTAAAGCCACAGTAACATTGATCAGAGTAGCTGTTTAACTTTTTCTATGAACAGTTGGCCCTTTTCTTAGTAACTTTATTTTGACTAACTTTTTAAAAAGTACTTAGTGCTAAGAGAAGAGGACAAGGTGGCTTTGCTAGTACATGACACCCATATTTTTAAGTTGGCCAGTGGTAATAAGGATTAAGAATCTATTAAAATGGCTTGCTGCTGTAAAAATTTTGTTTTGAAATATTTGCTTATTTTTTCCCCTTTGGTACCAAGTCAGAATAACAATTAAATTTAATATCAAATACCAGTTATGTTGTAAAATTGTAAGTAAAACAGCTTTATTTGCTCAGCTTAATTTCCTGTTGTTTTTTTCTGTATTTTTTATATAGTTTGAAACATAATATTCCAATTTAAACCTTGTGAGGGTTTTTTAAAAAAAATCTTTCTGGTCTTTTAGCCTTAAAGGATTCACATGTAAATTCATTTCTTTGTTATGAAGGAAGGGAGAGAACTGACTTCCATACACTGATCTTGGAAAAGTTGTGAGACTTTATGAGGACTTCTAGTGGAATGAAAGAAATCAGATGTCACAGCCCGGTCATTTTATAACTCCTTTTTGTTTGAAAACACAGAGCTGTGTGGCTTGGATTGCCTCATTCCAGTAGGACTCCTTACTGAACGTGGTTGTTTATTTCTGCCAGGCGTCTGGATGCCAACCACATCACCTCAGTCCCCGAGGACAGCTTCGAGGGGCTCCCTCAGCTCCGACACCTGTGGCTGGACGACAATAGTCTGACGGAGGTGCCCATTCACCCCCTCAGCAATCTGCCCACCCTGCAGGCACTCACCTTGGCTCTCAACAAAATCTCCAGCATCCCCGATTTTGCATTTACCAACCTGTCGAGCCTGGTGGTTCTGTAAGTATCCACCCCATTTAATATCATATAGTTATGTTAATTTGGGAGCACAAAACAGGTTTCTTAGTATGAAAGTATCTTACTGATTATGCTCCTGAAGAGCGAGGGTTTGGGGGAGCTGCCTTTTATACAAAACTAGAGGCCCGGTGCACGAGATTTGTGCACTCGGAGGTGCCGGGGTCCCTCAGCCTTGCCTTCGCCCTCTTGCAGTCAGGGAGCCCTTGGGGGATGTCCGAAAGATTTGTGCACTCGGAGGTGCTGGGGTCCCTCAGCCTTGCCTTCGCCCTCTTGCAGTCCGGGAGCCCTTGGGGGATGGCCGACTGACGGCTTAGGCCCGCTCCCCGTGGACCACTACGCCAAACCGACTAGGCACTATTTTATGTTTTTACCAACTTCTCTGTTCAAACAGTATATGATGTTTTGTGTTTCTAATCTTTGAAAACTTGGATATAATAAAATGGCATTTCCTATAAAACCTGGTACCGATTCTTGATGTAAGCTCACTTGCTTCCTTCCACATCATTTCCCCCACTTCCCTGAAGGAGAGCTCATCCAAGTTTCACTTCATATAATTAAAAGCTCCTCAAAACGTTTGTTTTGATAGGGTGCATACTAAGGGATCTTTAATGTGTGCACCTTTTTTCCACTAGAGATATCTTCCTTGTCATTGGTATTCTGTCCAGTGAATCTTAGTCTGGAGTATAAATCGAGATAACTACCCAGTGCTATGTGTTTTCCATTGGTCAAGTGTTGAAATGTTTAGCTATGCCATTTGTTTTCTTTTTTTATTAGTAACTAGAGGTCCTTTGCCCTTGACAGGAGTTGAACCCACGACCTTTCAGTCCTTGGGCTCCATCCACCAATCCAAACCACTAGGGCCATTTCTTTAAGCCATACAAATTTAGACATATAAATCATTGTAATAGTTGCTATTGGGTGATGTTAAAGTCATTTTGATGCTTTTTTTCATAGGCACCTTCATAACAATAAAATTAAAAGCCTGGGCCGACACTGTTTTGATGGACTAGATAACCTGGAAACCTTGTAAGTTTATTCATATTTTGGATGATCATATTATGATGTCAAGGGTGCAATTTTGCATTTCATTGCAAAAAAGAAAAAATTAAAGGTCTTACATTCACTCATAATTATGTTAATAGTTGGCTAAATTCTTGCCATCAAATAACAAAGTTATGGATTCTAATCTAAGTTTATGGTTAAAAATGGCACAAAAATTTGAACTTGATATTTCTTGCAAAAGTACATGTTAAAAGCAGCTCAGTCTATCAAACTGTATTACCTTTCCTACACTATGGTTTTGTTAAAATTTATGGTAGAAGATTATGGAATTTTGAGCCTTATCATATTAATTCTGGGAGAAGTTTTTTGTTTGTTTGTTTTTTCCTTGAACACAGTTGCCTGGCTGGTTAATGGTTAACACTGGGATTGAATATTATCTCGAATTTCATATGCTAAGTGTGACAAAGTTTTCCAGTTTGCTTAGGGTACATTTGTTGTTGTTTCTGCTAGTTAAAGTTTTGGGGAGTTCTGGCGGTTTCAAATGTGTATTGCAACACTGAGCAAAAGACATTGTGCAGCTGTGTGTAATCGAGAGTAGGATCTTGATTTTTGTTATTTTACTTCATATTAGTTGCCTTTATTTGGAGAGTGATAATATTTGCCATTGTGGTGCACTAAATGATTCAGAGAACGGCCCAATTAGATGGGTCAGTAACATCTGATTGGAATGCTTATGGTTTTGTAATATTTTGTTTCACTGAGTTCTCTTGTTAACTCTCAGTTAATGAGAAGACCGTTAGGACTCGGTTAACCCACTTTCCTGTCTGAACAACTAAAGCAGCGGTTCTCAACCTGTGGGTTGCGACCCCTTTGGCGGTCGAACGACCCACCCTTTCACAGGGGTCGCCTAAGACCATCCTGCATATCAGATATTTACATTACGATTCATAACAGTAGCAACATTACAGTTATGAAGTAGCAACGAAAATAATTTTATGGTTGGGTCACAACATGAGAAACTGTATTTAAAGGGCCAGAAGGTTGAGAACCACTGAACTAAAGGATGGTGAGCGTCAATGGCTATTTGAAAGTTGAAGTTCTTGAAGAAGATAGTTCCAAACTCAGTTCTCCTTTTTTCTGTAAATACCAGTGTAACAGGAGACTGAAAGTACACTGCACCATGCATACAATTCCAGTTATATTAAAATTGAATCTCTTCTTCCCAGTTAAATTTTTATTTGCTACTTTTCTTTCTGTGTAGAAAAGGAAAATGAAATAGGTCTCTAAGAAGCTGGGCATTTGATTTTGTTTTACTCTCATTCTGAAATTTATATGCCAATCATATGCTACCTGCTCTTAGGTGAAAAGAATTGAGATGCAAACATACTCAGAATGAACACTTTCTTAGTACAGATCCCTGTGACATTTCTTTCTCCCAATGAACGTGACATTTTCAACAATTTGTAACCTACTAGAGGGCAATAGTTATGTGAACTAATCCTGGTTCTTCTTCTTCCTATTTATCGTGGGCCATCTTGCTGATGGTAGGGCTGAGGTCGGCTGCCTCAGGCCAGAATTTCTGGAAGCCACTCTAACTCCCAGATGGAAAGCTTCGTTGCAGACTATTGTTGCTTAGAAATGGATAATTTAATAAATTCTCTTTTATGGTGACTTTCCTGAGAAATGACATTCAGATGATTTGTTTGTTGAATGTACCAGTAATGTGTGAGTCTGAGAATTCTTTGAATTTTTTAAATTGACTTAAAAACATCCTAGAAGAATTATGATTCTTGTTTTTATTCAGTACTCTAAGAAAAGGTGTAAATTTAATTAAACTCCTACCGGGTGTTGAATGGCAATATGGTTGGTAAAGAAAGATTGTGATCTAGAGGAAGTGATATTTTTAAAAAATACATTTGTACCAAAATGCCTTTTAAATTATGACCACTCTTCAATATTCTTACATATTTTCCCCATTTTTCCCCCCTAGGGACTTGAATTATAATAACTTGGGAGAATTTCCCCAGGCTATTAAAGCCCTTCCTAGCCTAAAAGAACTGTGAGTATTTCTTTGCTGTCTTTATGCCTTAATATCCTCAGAACTCACCATGTAATGTTCTAACAGTGAGACTTTTAGGGCACTTTTGCTCCATTACCTACACCGTAAAACACATACACACAAACATGCATGATCATACAGGTTGGAATATGTCAGCTGGCATGGACAGTTCTGAATATACATTACCCAACAGAGCTAGATTCTGGGGAAAGAAAAGCTGTAATGTAGGGTCTCTGCCTTGTAGGAGCTTGTCGTATTAGTGTCATTGGGAGGCTACCACACAAGACAGACAGACAGCAATTTCTAGGTAGAAATAAGTGCTGCGTGGATCGGATAAAGAAATCATTCTAGAAAAAGACTTCATTGAGATGAGGTAATTGGAAAAGGCATCACTAAAGAGTAGAAATTGGACTGGGCTCAAAAGAATGGAAATCTCTATATATAAAAGACTAAGTGTCCATCTGTCCGACCAGTAGCTATGATGCGCACTGACCACCAAGGGGCAGATGCTCAACACAGGAGCTGCCATGACATCCACTGGCCATTTAAAAATAAACAGCACCACGGACCTGGCGCTGACAAACCAACACTCGGCTTCCCCCTAGTGGGACACAGGCCCTGCCACCACCCCAGAGCGATACCCCACCAAATTGCAGCCAATGCTGCCAAGACCCCATGGCGCAAAATGCTGCCCAGAGCCAGCCCAGCCCATAAATGGTCGCTGTGGGCGCCAGGTAATGACATCACGTAGCAACGCCTGGCTTCCTCTCCCTAGCGACCAGCCTCCTTGCAGTTTCTTCAGTCCAGGAACATGACTTGCTTTATAGCCAGGTGCAAACATTTACACTTTAACCAAATGTCTGTGAAGCATTTTCCCATGCCTCATCTCATTTGATCCTCACAGAAGTCCTGGAGTAGGTAGATAGGAGACTCGGTGGAATCCTATTTTCTTTTTGTTAGCCAGAAAATGGAGATTTAGAAAGCTTAGAAACTTGACCCAACTGAAAAGAAGTAAGAAATGGTGGAACTTGAAAATGACTTCAGGTTTTCTCACTGTGCAGAATATAGTCAAATACTGCTACAGTTAAATATTTTATCCTTTGTTCTCCCTGCGTGATCTACAATAATAATCTGCTTCGTGTTGATATTTACTGCTTGTTGCTGACAATTACGTGAAAGACAAGTTGGGGTGCTTCACTGGGCTGGAAAAAGTTTAGCTAAATCAGAAAGTGGGTCTAATTAAGCAAGTTTATTCTCTATATATAAAAGACTAAGTTGACTCGCGCATGCACAATACATAAAAAGCTCTCGCTGGCACCAATCTCACAGGTGTGTTTTGATCTGTCATTGTCGTGAATTTGCTTAACATTTCTATTATAGAGAAAGGGCGAATATCGATATTAAAATATTTCTTCTAATTTCCTTTCAATGTGCACAAATCCATGCACCAGGACACTAGTATTTAAATAAATGATAGGGACAGGGGAGCATTTTAGAAGTTGAATTTGTCAAGGGCAGTGATAGGAATGTATATGGCATAACAGGGACTGTACGTCATGAGCCAATAGCTAAAGCTGTACGATGAATTGCTTAAAGACTAAATGCAGGCTATAGTGAGAGCTTTGGGGGGCAGACATGTTATGATTCCTGTGGTCTAAAGTTCTTTGATGATGAAGGTACAGCTAAATGTAGATGAGGTTTCTGATTGATAGTAGGCTAAGCAGGGATTTAAAAAGAACTATCGGGAAAAATATGAGATAGACTTAAAAATTCAGTTTTCCCACAGTTCTGAAGTTTTCATGTAGTTGTTATCAGTTATATGCTATATAATACAGGAGTAGATACTTGGGTTTTAACTTTATTTCACAAGGGCATATGCATTTCAAAATATTTTCTCCTATCTTTTTAGGTTATTTCATAGTAATTCTATTTCTGTTATCCCTGATGGAGCATTTGATGGTAATCCACTGTTAAGAACTATGTAAGTAGTTTTGAAAGTTTCTTCTAATGTATAATCATGTACAGCTATCTCTATATGATGGCAAAAACCATCTGACTTAAGAATGAAAAGTCAGGCTTTGAGATATATGAACTTTATGAAAATAGATTTAGTTTGTGAGTGCTTCTGAACATATGAAAACTTTGATTTTTTTTTCTGCTGTTTTTACAGACATTTGTATGATAATCCTCTATCTTTCGTGGGGAACTCAGCATTTCACAATTTATCTGATCTGCATTCCTTGTAAGTATTACATAAATTCTAAAACACACCTGAATGCTTATACAGTTGCCTTAATAGAAAACTAGACTTTATTACCGTAGCTCCAGAAAAGAAACTCTTCTAGTGTCTTTTCCTTGGCCAGAAGTCCAAAGGATAAGTCTAAAAAGTTATGATAGTTTTAATTTATGTGAACATTTGGCCAAATTTTCACACTTTCAGGTGCATCCAAGAGATGAAAGCAATTTTATTTTTTAGGTCTTGTAGTGCTATCATCTTAAACTGCTTAAAAAAGAAAATGCAAATGTTGTCTATGTGAATTTTTTATTTAAAACTATTTTTTCTCTCCTGATTTCTTAAAGAGTCATTCGTGGTGCCAGCATGGTGCAGCAGTTCCCCAATCTGACCGGGACTGTCCACCTGGAGAGTCTGTAAGTGTGGCCCTTGGCAGACCAGTTGCATAAAGAGAGCACGCTGGCCTGCTAGTTGTGTGCCAGTGCTTTTTGGTGATGACGAAGACTTTGTTGATTCCTACAATCTCCCTTTGTGAATAGCATGGAAATGGATATTGGGTTTGGGCTTAGTTGACCCAGGTAGAGTATTGCCTGGTGTGTGGAGATACAATATGCAAAGGGCACTGGAAATAGAAGGCAGTAAGCAAGTGCCAGATCAGAAGCAGTGCTTCAGGGATTCACAGGTGGAGCGATCAATGCAGGCTATCAGAGAAGGCTTCCTGGAGGAGGTGAAATGTTTCAAAATGAAATACTGGCAGGTTTCCCAGAGTGGGGTTTTTATTTAGAAAGGCAAGATTTAGTTAAAGGATGGGGTACAGAAGATCACTTAAGCTAGAATTGAATGGGGCATGGTACAAAGAAATTTAGAAAATTGTTTCGGTCACAAATTTGAAAAGGCAAGCCTTGAGCACTGAACGTTTGGTTTTGGCAAAGCTTCCCAATGGGCGGTCTGTAAATGGGTTACACATGCAGCCAAGGTCTTGATGACTTTGGCCCTCGAGGTAGCCAGGTGGGGCCTGAGGTGGCCAGGATCTCCAGCCACATGGAGCCTTACCACATTATGCCACACAATCTTTTGATTTTCATGTGTGCCAAGATGTAAGAAAAAGAAGTTGAGAAGCTCTGAGCTAAGCAATTTAAACTTGACTCTTAAGGTCATTGGAGGTGTTGAGGATAATGGAGCAGGTCGTGTGAAGAGGAGAAGAAAGATTAGAGATAGGAAGAGTGGTGAGGAGGCCATGAGAATGATCCACTTGGCTAAGTGAACACATTGAACCATTGCAGTTCTTCCCTGTGGCCTGAGATGCTCCCACCCCTTTCTGCACCATCCCATCTTCTATCTGTATTGTAGCAGTAAAAATGGAGATAGAATGTCAGATGCTGGAGACACTATAGAGGAAGAAACAACAGGAATTGGTGGTTGACTGAAAATGGGAACAGAAAGGGAGGGGAGTAAGAGAAAAATGTGAGACTGTTGAGTCAGGTTGACTGAAAGAAAAGACAGGAATAATGTTTGGGGGCAGGATGCCCCCAATGTTTTGAGTATGAGTGGCAGATGCTGGGGGGGTGACAGAACTTGCAGGTGGTCATGGTCAGGCTATGACTGTGGATTGCTGTTTTTCTGTTGGTCCATGTGAGAAATCAAGCTTGTTGTTTAGATATTACCTCTAGTGTCATGAGCTTCTCTGATTTTAATATGGACAATGATACTAGCATGGAGGGTTAATTTGTCTTCCCACGTGCCTAACTTTAGGGAGAATCAGGTCATGGGATACATAGACTCTAGTCCATTTGAAAATAAGTGAGCATTTATTTTTCTACATGAGAATAGCATTTTTACCATCTCAACTTGAATCATTTCTTAGATGAGCCATGTTTTTCCGCAGGACCTTGACAGGTACGAAGATAAGCAGTATATCCAGTAATCTGTGCCAAGAACAAAAGATGCTTAGGACTTTGTAAGTTGGATTTTTCTTCCCTTCTCACACCTTTCTTTTATGTGCTTCACACATGTTCAGTTTTCTTTTTAATGAACTATTTTCGTTAGGTGATTTTAAATTATAATTATTTCTTATTTCCTTCATGGAAATGAACAATCATTTTAATAGCCCAGAGTAGGTAATGCCCATTTGAATTTAGTTTTAGGGATATATATATCATTCATCTTCTGACTTTACTTTAAACAAACTAAAACCAAGCTAGGTCCTTCCTTGATTTTTTTTCTTGTCCTGACTCCTTGTTTTTATTCGTTTCCCCAGAAGGGTCAGCTCTCCGTATCCTGCTCTGTCATCCGTAGCCTAAGCACAGCCCAAATCTGTCTTAGATCAGGAACCAACTGAGTATGGAGCTTTCCAAAAACTTTAAACTGTCCTAGGAATTAAAAGTAAATAAAAGATGTGAAAATGTCACAAGAACGAATAATTAAGTTACTAAGTTGTTAATAAGTATTCAGTGGAGAGAGATAGTAACAAAATAAGTGACTGATTGATTAAGCAGGTAATTAAATGGTGTCATGGAGTATCAAGCCTGACAATTACCACTAAGAAAAAATTTCAGTGGGATTAACTGAGAGTTAAGTAGTCCCAATACTTGATTTAATATGTTTTTAAAAATATGACTACCACTCCTCTTATAGCTTTTTAATGAAATAACATAGAAATTATTTAGGGTATAAACAATATTGTAAAATAGAATTAAAAAATCCATAACTCTAGGACTTAAACATAATTTTATATATTCCATATTATATTTTTATATTTAATTTTGTTCATTTTACATAACATTTTAAAATATATTTTATATGGTCTGTATTCAACATTATGTACTTGAAGTTTGCAACTCTTAAGCCTGTTGTATCACTAGGTGCTCTAGAAGCTTACAAGTCTTAGAAAAAATATAGTTGCTTTTCTTGTTATCTCTTCATTAGAGATAATTAGCATTGCTTTCTATGCTTTTGAGTATAGCTTTTTAAATACAGTTTTCTGATAGCATTAATTTTTCATTTCCATTGTTTTAAGGGACTTGTCCTACAACAACATAAAAGACCTCCCAAGCTTTAATGGTTGCCATGCTCTGGAAGAAATGTAAGTTGTTCTTTGACTTACTCTTCTTGCTGTGTGGTATATTGTTAATTCATTGAGCATTTCCTATTTTAAATAAATGGCTTTAATATTAAGAAATTAGATAGTCATATAATCAGGTGTTCTTATGAATAAATGTCCCATTATACCAGATATGTTCATGCAACCAGTAGTTTTTAGACATCTATGTATTAGGAATTCTATGAGACACTATGGGGAGAGAGTGGTGTGTACAAAAAGACAAAAACTTTCCTAGCTGTTGAGGGAAATCAGACCTGGGTATCTACTGTGTAACTATATAGGACATCTCTGATGGAAGTTAATGGGGAGGTGGGGGGGGGGGCATTAATTCTTCCATTTTTGATCCCCTCCTTCCTCTATGGTACTCGGTGTGGTTTTGTTGTCTTGGATCCTTTCTCACTGTGTTGTCTTCCTTTTCCACTCCTGAGCAGGGTTGATAAGGAATTTAGATAATTACATATACCCCCCATATAATTTGGGGATGAAATACCAATTAGTCTAACCATTTCAAGTTATAGATAAGTTTCTTTGACTTTCAACAGATCAATCAGTTACTTATGAATGAGTAATTAAAGTTAGAAAAAGTTTAAGAAATATTATTTTTCAAATAGAAAATCATTTTTTTCTATTTTTTTCCTTCTTCCCCCTCTTCTTTTTCTACCCCCTCTTTCCTCCCTTTACCCCCTCCTTCTTCCCCCCTTTACTCCTCTCCTTCCCCTACTCTTTC
>NW_005365325.1:3583200-3596531 GCF_000412655.1 Myotis brandtii
CCACCTTCTTCCCTTCCTTCTTCTTCTAGTTCTTTGCAACGTAATCAGATCCGCCAAATCAGAGAAGGCACTTTTCAAGGCCTCATATCCCTAAGGATACTGTAAGTTTCTCTATGATTATTAGAGATGAGTAAATTTCCTGTCAAGCTATAAATTAAATATATCAGCACAATTCCCATTTTGATAGATATACTTAAAGATCTGATTTATTATGTGTAAATACTGTTCTTCAAACTTGACTGCATGGTACACTTTACTATAAATAATGTATTTTCAGCATCTTTTACCTTAGCTCATCTCTGATATTGTACATTGATTTAAAAAGAAGAATGTGTACAACCTGAGAGATGCACTTTGTTTTCAAGTCATAATAATGAGTTTACCCATTCATTAGGCCAGGGTTGGCAAACTGTAATTGTGGGCCAGATTCAGCCTGCCTCCGGTGTTTGTAAATTAGGTTTTGTTGGCACACAGCCTGGCCCCTTTTGTTTTAAGTATTGTCTGAAGCTCATTTCACCATCCTGTGGCAGAGTTCAATACTTGCAGGACAGACCATAGGACCCCCAGAGGTGAAAAATATTTGCTTTCTGGCCTGCCCCTGAAAAAGTTTGTTGACCCCTGCACTGGTGTATCTGTCATGACAAAGGTGGCTAATATGCAGCAGAAGCACACATTTGTAAAATTGATATGTATTTGAGCATATACGTGCGCCAATGACTCTATGAAGTACTTGGGAATAGAGAGGTGACTGAGACAACCCTGGCCATTGCCTTCCTGGAGCTGCAGTGCAGGACACACACATCACTGAATTAGTGAACATTTTTTAAAGTGCAGAATACATTCAAAAAATGGACAGTGAAGTGAACTTACGTATATCACGTCCTGCTTTCCAGCAGACCCCCACTTAGAAATGAGAAATGCATTCTAGTAGAAAACATGGTATTGATGGTGGGGTCGCTGGACCTGTCCTTGTCGCCGGCAGGCTTGTTGTGGGTCAGGGCCCCAGGAGGAAGGGGACTGGCTCCTCGCTGCCATCACTTCTGGAGCCCTGATAAGCAACAACAATGAAAAGCTGGCCTTTTTATGATTTGAAACCCAGTTTGTTGAGTTTTCCTGTTATCCAGGAGACGTGTCATGGAATGCATGTATCCAATCTCTGAATTTCCAATCAGGCTCAGTTCAAGTGTGGTTGGAGATTATCTCTCTGTTTTATTATTTCTGTAATAGCAGAATTCCTCAGGGTGTGTTCCTCAATCTGTATGGTTCTGCTGTTGATAAGATGTTTATTTCCTGCTTGAAGGAGGAAAAAAAAAAGATATCTGAAGCCCTTCTGGAATGCTCTTGTTTGCATATTGATTATTTGTCTTCTCTTTGGAGCCTTATCACTAACCTTTGAGAAGGCAAATAATATGAAGCCTACTTTTATTTCCAGCTTTGTCAGGAGCTGAGCTTTTTCTCACCTAGTTAATGGTACCAAAGGTTATATCATTATCATTTATATTTTTGAACTGGCACCAGAATGATAAGGGGGAGAAAATTCACAACTGTTTTGAAACAGATGCCAAGTAGAATTACTGCTCCATGGGAACACATTCCAAGACATAGGTTTTTGTGAAGGAGAGGCATTCAGCACCCAAATGAAAATGTTGTTGGACAATATGAAAGGTTTTTGTTATTGGGGATATTGTGACTACCTCAGATTCTAAAGTGTAGTCAAAGTGACTGCAATTTGAGTTTATTTGAAAATATTAACACATTATTCTTATAATTGCAGAGATCTGAGTAGAAACCTGATCCATGAAATTCACGACAGAGCTTTTGCCAAGCTTGGGTCAATAACTAACCTGTAAGTCGACGACTTTATGCAATAATATCAGGAAAGTCACGAATAGTCTACAGAAACTTGTGTTTGTGCATTGATCTGTCTGAATATTTTTCTGTTTAGTTGTTTCCTTGTATAAAGGCTAACTGCATGGATATAGTACAAACTTTTAATATGGCGAGATGCATGCTTAGATTCATCATTTAACACAGTGGTTCTCAACCTTCTGGCCCTTTAAATACAGTTCCTCATGTTGTGACCCAACCATAAAATTATTTTCGTTGCTACTTCATAACTGTAATGTTGCTACTGTTGTGAATCGTAATGTAAATATCTGATATGCAGGATGGTCTTAGGCGACCCCTGTGAAAGGGTCGTTCGACCGCCAAAGGGGTCGCGACCCACAGGTTGAGAACCGCTGTTTAACACACCTCACCTTCCTCCTGGAACTCTAATGTCTATGTTGTTAACACGTACAGATGTTTCTGTGTGATTTGCATCTTGGGCGATTTGCATCTTGGGAGTTAATTTGAAGTCTTGTTCACATTTTAGAGATGTAAGTTTCAATGAATTAACGTCATTTCCTACGGAAGGCCTGAATGGGCTGAATCAACTGAAACTTGTGGGCAACTTCCAACTGAAAGAAGCTTTGGCAGCAAAAGACTTTGTTAATCTCAGGTGTGTTTTTGCTTATTTTTCTTTTTTGTTGATGGTGGGGTAGGCCCCTAAATGATAGAGTGTGCTAGCTTTTTGTTTTTTTAATTTAATGGGGGTTATTTTTGCTGTGGTTCCCAGATTTTCTTGGAGGCTGTAATTTAAGAGTATTTTCTACCCCAGTCCTCACAGATTTGGTGTAAAATAGAACTTGAGCATCATTCCATAGTTTTTAAGAATATGAATTGGAGTCCCTGATGCTGTCAAAGAGATAACAGAGCTATTCATCAGAATGTTTTTTTATATAGGGGATTTGACATTAGCAACAAGATGACAGAAACCACATAAGTGGGAGCCTATAGAAAATTGATACAATGCTATATAATACTTTATGGAGACACAGTATTAGAGTGGGGACTTCACTAGCTATAATAGAGAGAGGGCTTGGGGATATTATTTTGGGAGAGGAGAATAAATATTTTCACTATACTTATAAACAAAGTACATTCATTTAATGGTATAAATTCACAGATGACTTGAGACATTAATTTTAAATGAAACTACCAGTTTCATATGATACATTGGGTGTGGTTGATTCATTTATAAAAGTATGTTACTGTAAAATTTTAAACATGGTTTGATTTAAAAGCATAGCTTATGTAAATGGAGGAGCTCATGCTGTCACCTGATCCCAGAGCTCTTTTCACAGATGAGGAAACTGAGGCCTGGAAAGGCTACTGAGCGTCTTAAAGCAAGTTGACAGCTAGGTCTTTTTGACTCCTGGGCTGGGGCCTTCAGTGACTAAAATACTTCTTACTAAACAAGCATGTCTGTGAAGTTGCTGTTCAATGTAGGTTTTACAATTATTTTCCAGGTCATTATCGGTACCCTATGCTTATCAGTGCTGTGCATTTTGGGGTTGCGACTCTTACACCCATTCAAATACGGAAGATAAGAGCCTCCAAGAACACAGTGTGGCCAAGGATAAAGGCAAGTGCACGTACTTGGTAAACTAGAACACTCTTGATGGCATTGATCAAAGTCTCTGTTATTCTAATCGGTTTGTGAAGGATCGGTAGGAAATCTGAGAAAAATGGCATTTACTGTGTTCCTGGCATCTTTCATATGTTATCAAGCCTCGTAACAAGCTGAACTTACCTCATGTACGAGAGACGGGATCACAGGAAACTGGTTCTTTTGAATCGCAGAAAGCTTGAATTCAACACAACCCATGTTTTATCCTCAGGTCCCGCTGATGCAGCAGGGGTCACTAGCAGTGCTGAAAATGAAGAGCACAGTCAAATAATTATCCACTGCACGCCTTCAACAGGTATGCCCAACTGAGTGTGCTGCAGTGTCTTGCTTTAAATGGACATTAGGCAACTGTACCTGAAACTTCTGGGGATAAGTGTGATTTCGGGAATGGGGGTGGGAGTAGATGACCTCATCCAGCCTGCGACTCAGCGTGGGGTCTGTGCACCAGGAATTTAGGCATCCCTTGCAGAACCTCCCGTCCAGACCCACTGAATCTGAATCTCTGTGTCAACGAGCTCCCAAGATGAGCGTCATGAACATTAAATATTGAGAGGCACTTTTTTTTTAAATTTAATTTTTATTTTATTTTACTTTTTTTTTTCTTGATGCTTCTTTAACACTAGAACTAATTCCATAAAGTATTTAACTGATCTGTAAGGGATTTTTAGTGTTTTTTTTGTTTTTTTAAATACATTTTTATTGATTTCAGAGATTTTTAGTGTTTTTTTTTTGTTTGTTTTTTTAAATACATTTTTATTGATTTCAGAGAGGAAAGGAGCGGGAGGGGTAGAAACATCAATGATGAGAGAGAGTATCATTGATCGGCTGCCTCCTGCTCGCCCCCTACTGGGGATTGAGCCTGCAACCCGAGCATGTGCCCTTGACCAGAATCGAACCCAGACCTTCCAATCCGCAGTCCAACGCTCTATGCACTGAGTCAAACCAGTTAGGGTTGTTTTTTGGGTTTTTTTTTTTTTTTTAATGCATGCAAACTTTCCTCTTGTCTTTTATGTCATTGAACTTAGTAGACTTGGGAAAGTTAGTCAACTGACCATTGTGACTGTGATGTTATATTCTGCCTGTCAGAGAAGATGGATTTAGAATTTTACTATAAAAGAAAAAACGAGTTGGCTAAATTGTATGCTATGAAGTAGCTCCCTTTCTTAGCATATTGACAACAGGTCGATCTGGACATTAATTTCATGGGTCAGAATCATATAACATGATTCTAATTACTGCTGAATTGTGAGTTTCTTGGGGGTGCTGCACATGTGTCCTTTAATACTTAGCATGGAGAATAAGTATAAATAATAAGTATACTTGTGTAGAGAATAAGCTTCAAGTGGCCAGATGAGTGAATGAGATTGGCAAGAATCATTTATGTTTATGCAATTTGTCTAATTTCTGTATTGTTGGAAGTTAAAGAGTGCAGCTCCCTCATTTGCCCCCCTGGGGTTCTTGTGTTGGAGAATGTACATCAGGAACTGACAACCCAATGAGAAGAGACCAGCTTCGTTAAGGGGAGAGGAGACCTGATCATGCTGAGGTTCCACTTCCTCCATCCACACTGAATTTAAACATTGGGGTCAACCAGGAGTACGTGAGGTCTGAGCTCACCTCCCCTGGCTGCAGTGGGGATGGACTGCTGGCTGGTCTCCCCGACTCAGTTGTAGTAACAGGGATACCTGTGTGCTCACTCAGAAGCCAACTTAGAGGAGAGCAGGAACCTTCTGTTAGAACCGGAGGAGGCCACAGGTTTCCCTGAACAGAGACTGGACGGGGTCTGCTTCCCGGGACTTTTCCAGGAACTGAACTCCACCCACTAGTCAAACACTTCTCAAAGCGAGCCCTTTCTCCCAGGTCAGAGCCATTCCTCCCTGAAGGATGGCTTCAGATACACATATAAAAGTGAAAGCTTCCTGTTAACACCTCCCTGAGGGGGAAATTTTAAAAATTAATTAATTAGAAACAAGTTTTAAACGTTTCTTGTGCTGTTTGGAAGTCAGAATTAAATGATGTAGACCTGGTTGGTTAGGTTTGTGAATATCTTAGTGATTAAAATGCTTTATAGCGTGTTTTAAACTTCATGACAGTTCAGGAAGATAAGTCAGAACATGTCTTTTAGGCAATTGCAGTACATCATTTTCTTATGCTTTGTAGACAAAACTTTGTTTTTCTTTACTGATTTTTAAATAAAACAGTTGTCATTTGTGGCATAACCAGCATGTCAAAGTCAGTTACTGGAACATACCATTTAGCTACTAAATTAGTTCTTGCAATCCTACTTTAAGTTACACAGGATTTTATTGGATGTAGCTTTGTGTGAATACTTAACACCAGCGTGGTTTAGTCCTCCCTGCACTATCTTAACTGAATAACCTTTGTGCAGGTCAATCGAACACTATGAAATCTCAGTTTCTTTGGATGAAAAAATGGGGATAATTACACCCATGTTAATCTACCTCATCAGATTGCCTTTGAAAGCCATAAAAAGTGTATAAAAATATATGTATACATATATGATTATTATTAAGTATACTAGAACTAGGAAGGAAGAAGAAAAGAACCTACTATTACTGAAGTCGAACTCTATACCAGTAGCCTGTTTAGGTACCTATGTATGTAATATTAAGTTCCACAGCTTTATGAAATGGACATTATTATCCACAAGTGAGAAAATGAAATTTACAGATTTAAGTTGCTTCCTCAAGAAAAAGAGTAGCAAGTTATGGACCCTAAATTCAAACCCTAGTTTATCCAATTCCAAACTCTAAATATATCAGGTACCTTGCATATGCTAGACACTGTGCTATGCATATTAACTTAGGTTTAAGAAAAAGTGCGGTTTTTCTTTTAGATATCACTATATGAATTTGCCAAATATTTAATAAAAAGTAGGGGGTTTTTTGGTTTAGTTTTGTTTATGAAAAGCACTGTTTATTAGTGGACTATTATCCCCAGGGCCTTTGCAATCAGTTATTAGTGAGTAAATGAGTTGAATAAATCCTTGGAGGTCAGATCAGGCAAATCTTTTTCCCTGTATCCTAACTTTTCCCCAAATCGGATCTTAAACTAATTTCAGCCTAAAGCCTGAAACTGGAGAGAGAAGTCACTTATCTATCCCCACCCTTACCCTGTGCTCAGTACCTCAGGAAATAAAGGAGTGAAACTAAGAAAGGAAACTTCCCTTATTTCTCTTTCTGAACCCTCAGTTAGGGACCCCTGAATTCTGCTGACTGTAGCAGCCCGTGTCACTGAGAGTATTGAATAAAAGTAGTTATTTTTAAATAGTCCAGTGCAGTGACTAAAAAAATATCTGAAATAGTGATCTTTTCAATTTGGTTCAATTCAGTTTGGTAGCAGATTTAATTATTATAGAATTAACTATCTTTAGTGTCTTAAGCTGTATCATATTCGGAACATGCTGTTCCCTAAATTGTCTTCTTCTCCCCTCCCCCTCCTCTTTGTTTTTCATTTTAGGTGCTTTTAAGCCCTGTGAATATTTACTGGGAAGCTGGATGATCCGTCTTACCGTGTGGTTCATTTTCTTGGTTGCATTGTTTTTCAACCTGCTTGTCATTTTAACAACATTCGCACCCTGTACATCCCTACCTTCCTCCAAATTGTTCATAGGCCTGATTTCTGTGTCCAACTTACTCATGGGAGCCTATACGGGCATCTTAACGTTTCTGGATGCTGTGTCCTGGGGCAGATTCGCCGAATTTGGCATTTGGTGGGAGATCGGCAGCGGCTGCAAGATAGCTGGGTTTCTTGCCGTTTTCTCCTCGGAAAGCGCCATCTTCCTCTTAACGTTAGCCGCTGTCGAAAGAAGCCTGTCTGCAAAAGAGATCATGAAGAACGGGAAGAGCAATCACCTCAAACAGTTCCGCGTGGCTGCCCTTCTCGCTTTCGCGGGGGCCGCCGTGGCAGGCTGCTTCCCCCTCTTCCACGGCGGCGAGTACTCGGCCTCCCCGCTCTGCTTGCCGTTCCCCACGGGAGAGGCGCCCGCGTTAGGGTTTACAGTGACCTTGGTGCTGCTAAACTCCCTGGCGTTCTTGCTGATGGCCGTCATCTACACGAAACTCTACTGCAACTTGGAAAAGGAGGACCTCTCCGAGGGCTCGCAGGCCGGCACGATCAAGCACGTGGCGTGGCTCATCTTCACCAACTGCATCTTCTTCTGCCCCGTGGCCTTTTTCTCCTTCGCGCCGCTCATCACCGCCGTCTCGGTCAGCCCCGAGATCATGAAGTCGGTCACGCTGATCTTCTTCCCGCTGCCCGCTTGCCTGAACCCGGTCCTGTATGTTTTCTTCAACCCCAAGTTCAAAGAAGACTGGAAGGTGCTGAAGCGACACCTGGCCAAGAAGAGCGGGTCCGTGTCCGTGTCCGTCAGCAGCCAGGCGGGTTGCGTGGAGCAGGATTTCTACTACGACTGCGGCGTGTACTCGCATTTGCAGGGCAACCTGGCTGTGTGCGACTGCTGCGAGTCCTTCCTCTTGACAAAGCCGGTGTCGTGCAAACACTTGATCAAGTCGCACAGCTGCCCTGCCCTGGCAGTGGGCTCGTGCCAAAGGCCAGACGGCTACTGGTCGGACTGTGGCACGCAGTCGGCCCATTCCGATTACGCGGATGAGGAAGATTCCTTTGTCTCCGACAGCTCTGACCAGGTGCAGGCCTGCGGACGAGCCTGCTTCTATCAGAGTCGAGGATTCCCCTTGGTGCGCTATGCTTACAATCTGCCCAGAGTGAGAGACTGAATCAGGGTGTCTGTGACTGCGTCCCGCATCAGCCACAATCCCAGTGTTCATAGAGTGGACCCTCGTCTGGTCTTTCATCCGGGAAGCACTTCTGTGACCACTGCCTGGTGTCACTTAGAGAAGAAGGAGAAGGTGGCAGACATTTTCAGAGAACAAGTGCCTGAACGATCCTTGGGTGAAAAATCCAGTGTCCGAGCGCGGTGTGGTCTATTTGGAACAACTCTGTAACTTGGAAAGGTTTTATGTATATCCTAGCATTCTAACGTTAGGTTTATCTGAAATTTGCATAAGCAGCAAAAATGTTAACCTGTTTCTGAATGAAGCACAAGATAAAGAACAGCTGTTAATATATTTTAAAGAATATTTTAAAAATGTGGTTTCACACAACTGAAGAAAGTCTTGCTAATTTTACCTAATGTCTGATCATTAATCTCAGGACAACGGACTTCAGGGCCAAAAAGGCGATCGTCTCCCAGGTAGGACTGTGAGAGTGAATGTAGGCCTTAGGTTGTGGCATTTTCTGTTTCCATCTTTGACATAATAGAATCGTCCATTTTCTTGGAGTGATTTGTAAACCTTAAAACCTGAAGATGTTTTCAAAACAATATTAACAACTATTAGATTTTAAAAGAACAGCATGAACATTTGTTTTTAGTCATTTTACATTGCTTTGGCGCGATCAGTCATTTTTTTCCCTGAGTGTTTTGTCATCACACTACTAGGAAAAGTAAAAGGGCTAATTGCTGTGTGGGTTTAGTAGATTTGGCTAAACTACTAACTAACTTCGGAGTTTAATAGTATCTGAGGGATTTGATGGCTCTGTGTAATGTTCCCATTAATGAACACTTCCTAATATCATTGGCTTTACTGATGTTTTCCAGTTTTGTTGGTATGTTACCTACTTATATTTTGAATTATACAGAAAGAAAACTGTGGTAAGTAATTGCATTTAATTGGAAGAAATTGGGAGTAATTATGATACAAAGCACTTACATTTATTTCTTAGCTGGATTCTCCTGAACTTATGCTGTTTCCATACATTTCCCCCTACAGTAATTTACAAAAAGCCTGTGAAACAACAGTTCACAGCTTAGATACTGCGTTTTTGTAAAACAGGACACATGTCATTAAAAAAGAAGAAGAAGGGATAAAAATGAATAAAGCTTAGACCCATGTCTTTAAAAATGAAAAATTTTACTTGATTCTCATCTATAGACTTTTGATATGTCACGATGTGGGGTCATAAAGTTATAAATGTTCAATATGTTTTTTGAACAATATGCTAAATCAATAGCAAACCCACTGCCATATTAGTTTTACAGGATATACTGAAAACATTAAGCTAGATTGCAGTTTAATAATTAAACTGTATATACTGTGCATATAATGAATTTTTATCTTATGTAAATTATTTTTAGAACACAAGTTGGGAAATGTGGCTTCTGTTCATTTCGTTTAATTAAAGCTACCTCCTAAACTATAGTGGCTGCCAGTAGCAGAATGTTAAATTGTGGTTTATATACTTTTTTGCATTGTAAATAGTCTTGGTTGTACATTGTCCGTGTAATAAAAACAGAATCTTTGTATATCAAAATCATGTAATTTGTGTAAAATGTGGGAGGGATTTATTTACAGTGTGTTGTAATTTTGTAAGGCCAACTATTCACAAGTTTTTAAAATTGCTGTCATGTTTGTATATTTACACATTGATAAATATTAAATCATAACTTGGTAAAAAAATATCCTAGCTAAAAGTTTTTTCCTTCAAAATTCAAGTTACTGAACACTTTCACTGCATTCATTTAAAAATGGAATAGTAGGTAGATATATAAAATATGTGGTAAATCATGCTATCCATATGGTCATAAATACAATATTATAAGCAGCATTTTTAATTATTGAGTTTCCAGAAAGCAATCTGCTTTGTCTTAATATATAAGTAGGTATAATGAATTTGCTTAGTGTTAAAGTAAAGTGAAATAATATTTAAATAATTTAAATAATAAAAATATTTCTTATTAAGAAATAAGAGTGCTAGAAGAAATATTAGAGCAGGTTGCTGAAATGTAGAAGATTCTAAGTATGAGCCATACTCATGAAATACAAATTGAAATTTAAGAGGAATTTAAGGGGAAAGGTGAAATTTAAGAGAATACCATCAATTAGGTCTTTATTTAAAAGCAGATGATTAAAAACATGCATAATACCAGTTGTCCAATTTCTTAGAAATAACTCAATGTTGACAATCCTCAAGCCCTCATGTGACAGATGAGAAAATTCAGGGCTTAATGAAATTTAAGTAAATACCTGAGTCACATAGCAAATTAGAACCCAAACCAGCACCCAGTTCCTCTTGACATAGGTTTTTGTGTGTATGTGTGTGTTTTTAAACTTGTGTATAGGTTTGGAATTTCCAAAACAAAAAGTAGAATAGTGTAATTATTCCTCCTCCCATCCCTTCATCCCTCACTCCTCACCTCCGGTACCCATCCATCACCCACCCAACTTAGGCAATTATCAACAGGACAAGGTAAATCTTGTTTCATTTTCATCCCATTCACTAACCCTTTCCAATCCCTTTGCCCTTAGATTATTTTGAAGCAAATGTAAGACATACTGTTTCATCTGAAAACATTTTAATATGTCTAGGGATACATTTTTTTTTTATTGTTTAAAGTATTACATTTGCCTCCTTTTTCCCCCATCGACCCCTCCCCCGCCAATCCCACCCCCCAGGACATGCCCCCACCACCCCAGTGTCCATGTCCATTGGTTATGCTTATATGCATGCATACAAGTCCTTTGGTTGATCTCTTACCTCCCCATGCCCCCTCAATCTAGGGATACATTTTTAAAAGTTGCATAATATATTGCCACGGGGTTAAATGGTAATGACATTGTTTTTATACCAAAGAGAGATTTTTAGGAAAAAGTAACTGCACTTATAGGATACAAAGCCAGCAAAAATAATCTTAACTATACCATGAAAATGAAAATAAATGATCAGTAAGAAGCGAAGACACTAAGTCAATACCGTAAAACGTAAGAGGAGAGGCCCTCTTTTGAGCTTATTCATACATTTATATATAATCCTCCCAAACTTGATTATGGCTTCTGAGTCCCAGTAATGAAAAGGCACTGTAAGAGAGGAGACCACAGGCCTCGATTATGTTCAAGCACCAGCGCCATGCGGCTCTTTGCCTCATAGCTCCAGTGTTGCGACAGCATAATGTCATAGCTGGTCATTATGATGATTCTGAGGCATCAAGGAAAGGGAATAATTTGGTAAGTAAAAACATTTTAGGGAGGCACAGAAGTATATGGCTTTTTACATCACCATACCAAGAGGTTAAAGTGGAAAAACCTTGTAGTTTAAGTGACATAATTTATCATCTACCATGTTCTCCGACAGGTCCTATGCTAGAAGCTTTGAGGATTAATGAGATAATATGACTAGGACAATGATGTCGAACCTATGACACGCGTATCAGAGGTGACACGAAAACTCATTATTTTGGTTGATTTTTGTTAAATGGCATTTAAATATATAAAATAAATATCAAAAATATGTCTTTGTTTTACTATGGTTGCAAATATCAAAAAATTTCTATATGTGACAGGGCACCAGAGTTAAGTTAGGGTTTTTCAAAATGCTAACACACCGAGCTCAAAAGGTTCGCCATCACTGGACTAGGAGGTGGTTTTATTTCCTTGTTTTACAGAGGAGTAGGGACTTGGAAAGGCCAAACAGCCTGTTTAAGGAAACCTGAAATCTAGTAAGAGGAAACCACTGATTCAAACCCAGGTCCCTTTCATACTAAAATGTATGTGTGCTTTTTCTTCTATGCTTCGGTTATGTCAGATTATGACTTTTGCAAGTAACTTTTCAAATTTACCTCCTTCTGAAGCCCTAGGTTGCTCTGGGGCCTTCTGATGCTCTTGTGGATTCTAGAGATGTTCTCATAAAAGATTTTAGACAAATATGCTGATATTGACTAATTGGGGTAGAGAATGAAAACTCCATTAACCAAGTGTTATTCCTTGATTAGTTTCATTACTCATTTAAATTGCTATTTTCTTCCATTTATATTGTTTTTACTGAATATTGAGGCAAAATTAGCATTTATTTAAACTGTTTTCCATGTCATATTTTTATTAATTATAGCTTCTGCCTTCTGAATTGCCCTTGGTTGCTATTGTTTCTATCATATTTAATTCTCCTTTGTCAAATGTTGCAGATCTAAATTTCATCAAAGATTTTGTACCACTCTTTGGTCAGTAACAAATCTTGGGTGCTGTTTTAGCCACTGTCAGTTTCCACTTCGTGATATTTCTAGAGCAATATGCATTATGAGCTGGACAAAAGCCATATTTATTTACAAGTGTTACAGTTTTGTCAGCATGAAAAAAGCATCCAGATTTATTACCACCTCTCCCTTGCTACTGTCATCCCCAATCCCTAAGAGAGTGCTCCTTCCGAGGTCCCACATTTTTCCTTTCCTCATAAAACGCATTCCACAGAAGAGTGGTATGATTTTTCACAAGAGAATGAGGACCTTGTCCCTGCAGGGTTTTTATTTTACTCATCCAAATATCCAGTGTCTAGCACAGATCCTAGCACACTAGAGGGTTCAAAGAGACGCCCCGCATTCACATGGATAGATCGGCAAAGGAGGTGCTAACCAAAAAATTAAAAAAATTTTTTTCCTAAAAAGTTATCCTAAATTGACCTCACTTGTACAGTTGGATAAAGTTCGCCTCTGATCCCCTCATAAAATGTGGCCGTGTACTGAAAGAAATCTTGACTGATGCTTATAATCCTGACCTTGTAACGATATGGGGGTAATTCTGACTTTTGCCTCTTTCCCTATAAAAGTATCTGTCTTATTTAGCGGCAGCCTGTTTCCTGTAGAAAGTGAACTGCAGCACCACAGCCAGCAAGGGACAGGCCCGCAAAGTTGTCATGGGGACGCGATCTGGCCGCTCGTGGAAGCGCGTTTACCTGGCCGGGCGGCCGGGCGGAGGAAGGGCCGGCCACACAGGCCCAGGCGGAGGACTCCCCT
>NW_005365325.1:3596757-3602644 GCF_000412655.1 Myotis brandtii
CATCCCCGCGGCTGAGCTGCAGCAATTCCACCCGCTCGCTCTTGTCTCCCCTCTGCCGCCAGAGCTTCGCGTTTGACGACGACGGCGACGCGGCGGATGAAGAAGAAGTGGACGAAGATGCCCACGACTCGGAGGCCGAGGGGGCGAGCCCGGGAGGAGTGGAGTTGCAGGGGCGCGCCAGGTAAAAGCGAGGCCGCCGTAGGCCCTTCCGTGCACCTCCTTCTGTGGCGAAAGCCCCCCTGCCGAGGCCCAGAGGCTGTGAGCTGGTGCTCCTTTCTGCACACAGGCCTGGGCCCATTCTTATACATGACCTCACGTTTTCTGTGATCCTTAATCCCTTTTCAAACTGAGGATATGATGACTGCTACAGTCTCACTCCCCAGATAGAAGTACATAGTCACAAACACGCACAATTTTGCTACCATTTCAGGAGTTGTATAAATACTCAAAAATCTTATTGTGAGCATCAGAACTCTTGTCCAAACGTAAAAAAAAAAAATTTATTTCAGAGAGAGAGAAAGAGAAACATCAATGATGAGAATCATTGATTGGCTGCCTCCTACACGCCCCACACTGGGGATCGAGCAACCGGGGCCTGTGCCCTTGACCTAAATGGAACCGTGATTTCCTGGTTCATAGGTCGATGTTCAACCACTGAGACGTGCCAGCTGAGCATCTTGTCCAAACTCTTAACACCAAAACATGGCCCACTGCACCTTGGTAGTACCTGTAGTTATTTGGGGAAAAAAACACACAAAACAAACCTGATTGCCAGTGAAGTAGCTTGTCAGAAGCAGTATACTTTTTATGTCACAAATAAGGAGAGGAAGCAGAGAGAGTTTAACAATGTCAACCTCATTATCCAGAGACAACCTTGGGTCAGATCTGAGCACTGAACAGTGGAATAGGAGTCAATGAATCAAAGACTGTTAGAACCAAAGAGATTATTAAAACCATCTAATTTGTTTATTTCTACAATTATTCTTTTGGCAAACATTTAGTTTGTGTCACATATCAATCTACATACTGGGGACTATGCACAAGATAAACGTGGTCTCTACTCCCGTGGAATTAAAGCCTAGATCAAGTCACTCATTTTACAGATAATAAAACTGTGGCTCGGAATACAAATAAAAAGTCTGATTCAAAGGCATACACCCAGTTATTAGCAGAGCTGGTTGGGCCTAGTACCAAGCTATAGCAAATTGCATTATCACTTCCCTGTACTAGATGCCTATTACTGGATATGTAGAAATGAGAGCAAAGGGCCCATTCCTGCAGGAATATGTTTTTCTGAGACAGGCATTCTGGAGTAGGTTCATGATGTGATCTTCAGAAAACAGTTACAAGTTTCCGATTATCCATCATTGTAAGGCATAGTACAGGAGATCTAAGAAATATAGACCCATGTTTTATGTATAAGCATCAAGATAGTTTCCTTCATATAAGGCATTCATAACCAGAGTGAGTGAATGGAATATGGAACCATATGAAGTGACTCTTATACACAGTTTTACAACAGTGAGACTCTTAAGAATGAGAAGCAAAAGTAATTACATTGGTGGGAATGGAGATCAGTAAGAGTAGCCATTCAGTCACTTGTTCAGACTGGTTGTAGCAACAAGAAACAGGCCTTTGATCAACTTGATAGTAGAACTAGTGGTAGAAGTAGACTTTAAGGAGTCCATTTCCATGTGGGTCTTTGTAGGGATTCTTCTGGACTGAGTTGGCTCCAAAGATTTTTAAAATAAAGTTTAAGGCTTTGGAAAATACTTTCTCAGCCTAATCAACAAGACAATGTAGACACAGTTGAGCAGCCTAAGGAATGCTGGCCATCAAAACCACAGCTCGGCTGCTGAGACCTTGCATTAGCTTCCAAGCTCCAAAGCCTTGACCAGAGGAGCTGGACGGATTTATGTCCCCCCTTAGCCAAAGCCCAAGTGAGCTGGTGGCATCCTCGGGCCAAGGCTGCCTTCCTTATCATAATCCATTCCCTATGATTCAAAGGAATCATAGATGCAGGGACTCTTTTCAGATACTTTGGACAAGTTATCACTTCTTTTCAGGAAGGATAAGTGTTGAAAAATTTTTTTCATTCTGCCTACGTCTAACCTTAAGTTGGTGCCCTGGACAGTTTGGGGCCGAATGGGATGAGGTGAGCAGGCGGTCTGAGTCGTAGTCCAGCCACAGTTCTGGGTAATCTTCTCTGTGGACTAGGGCATAAATGTAGAGCTGCCTTTTTTTCCATCCTTCACCTGCCACGGCCCAGCCACAGTTCTGGGTAATCTCTGTGGACTAGGGCGTAAACGTAGAGCTGCCTTTTTTTCCATCCTTCACCTGCCACGGTGATCTGACGGTGGCAAAACTTACAGGGTAAGGCTTTTTTTGAGCTAGACTCAGGCATCAGCTGCACATGATGGATATGAACTCAAGATATGTTAGGTGTAAATAGGGCCATGCTCAGAGGATGCATTGACCTTCCAGTGGACTGAGGTGAAGCTCACAGTTGACTTCGGACAAGATAATGAGTATTTTCCTGGAGTCTTATAATATGTGTTGGGCCTGCTGTTTAGTGAGCTTTATCCTGGTTTTTATATTGCTCTCCATTAGGAAACCCGTCTTAATAAAGGTTTTGGTCATGAACAGCTGCTTATCAAACCTTTCTTGATTATGGGTAGAGTTATATATGTCAAACATTTTGAACACGTTTGTTAAAAATATTAAGGCAAGAAATTTAATATTTAAAGCGTCATTTTCTTAAAAAAAAAACACTGTTCTCACTAATTTCTTCTCTCGACAAACATTTCTTAGGAGCCTACTCTATTCTAGGCCCTAAGGTAGATTCTTGAAATAAAGAATGAGTTAAGACATGTTAGGAATTCATGGCCTATGGCAGAGATGGGCAAGCGACAGAAAGCCCAAGGTGCTTAGTCCAGATTTTTTGCAGAGTTTCAATGTAAGGCAGTAAAGATAATGGGCCTGGGTTGAATCTTGACGAGACAGTAGGAATTATCCATACTCCTCCTCCTCCTACTTCTAAATGACATGTACCAAATGTTTACCGCATGCTCCAACTGTACTCAGTGCTTTAGCATGGGCTGTCTCATCTAGTAGTAATGCCGGGAGCCACTGTTATCTCCATTTTACAGATGAAAATGGAGGCTTAAAGAGGTTACAAAGTTACACTAGGAAGAAACAGAGATGCACCCCAAATGTTACTCCCATATCTCAGCCTTTACTTTGGCCATCTGTGGAGGTGGAAGAAAGGAATTTCAGAGTTTTAGGCAAAGCTGCAGAGCACAAGAGCATGGCACATTCATCAATCTCCCTACGTTCAAACAAGACTGAAATGTAGAGTCTGGATCCGCCATTGGTGAAAGAAGAGGCTGGAAGATAGGGGCCAATTCATGGGCATCAGGAGTTTGAATTTCATCTTGTGGACAGAGGAGCCACTGAAGGACTTTGTGATGGGGAGTGACATGATAGAAGGATGTGTTAGAAGGACGAATCTGGCAACAGGGTGGAGAATGATTATAAATGAAGGGAGAAAGACCAGTTATGCCCAGACAGTGGCTTGAGAAAATGGAAAGAATTGGAATAGACATAACTAGTGGTTATGTGGGTGTGGGAGATGGGGGGGAGCAGGAGGAGTCAGAGATCTGGGTTCCTGCCTTGGCCACCTGGGGAGGTAATGGTACCCTTCACTAAGGTAGGATTGTAAGAAGAGGAGTGCAATTTTTCTTGGTGAGGAAGGGTAGTGGGTACATGTTAAAAGATGATTAGACTTGTTTTGGATTGATTGAGTTTGATATTGAAGTGGAGCTCTCTATCAGATGGTTGGAAATAAAGGCCTGGAGCTCAGGAGAAAGACCTGGTCTGGAATAACTGTTTCGCACATCATCAGCACTTAGAGATAGTTAAAACTATGGGAGCCAATGAGGTTGTTCTATAAGACTGAGAAGGAAAGGTACATAGAAGAAATAAACAACACATCTAGTATCTCTTTTCCCCTAGAATAAAAATTCCGTCCTATTGAGAAATAGCAGCAGAACAAAACAAGTAAGCTGAAGCTGTGAAGTAGAAAAGTTGTTCACTGCAGTGGGTTAGGCCAGTGGTTGGCAAACTCATTAGTCAACAGAGCCAATTATCAACAGTACAATGATTGAAATTTCTTGAGAGCCAAAATTTTTAAACTTAAACTATATAGGTAGGTACATTGTTATTAACTTAATTAGGGTACTCCTAAGGCTTAGGAAGAGCCACACTCGAGGGGCCAAAGAGCCGCATGTGGCTTGCGAGCCGCAGTTTGCTGACCACGGGGTTAGGCATTTGGCTGCCTGAAGTAGGAATGAAGAGCGGAGTCTATAATCTAGTATCTAGAGCTGCCTTGGGTTCTGAGTGAACTTTCTTTCTCTGGGTGCTGACCAGCTTTTCCTGTTTTAGGAAGCTTGTGTATTTGGCCAGAACCCTGTGTTTTGTATTTAGTTGTGTACTTAGAGTTTTTCCCCTCTCCTCTTCTTTTCAGCTTGAGTAAGTAGTTACTTTTCCCCAGACCCAGAAAAGACAGTCTGAGAGAGGTACATGGTGAGCTTGGTAGGAGGTAACCACACTGTGGAGAGTCATACACACACCCTGTCTGAGAACTGGCAAAAGGGAGTCAACCAAAATGCTAAAGAATACAACGGCCATATACTGTTATGTAACTTTTTATTTAAAAACAATTTTATATTTAGAGAAAAATTGAGCATTTACAGAATTTCTGTTCACCCTTCACCCATAATCCCTAATTGTTAACACATTTGCTTTATATATACACTAGAGGTCCAGTGCACAAAATTCATGCATGAGTAGGGTCCCTAAGCCTGGCCAGCGATCAGAGCCTATCAGGGCTTTCCAGCTGCCAGCCAGGGCCTTTCTCCCCAGGCTGCTGGCTCCCGACCAGTGCCTTCCTTCATTCCGTGTCGTCCCCTGGTGGTCAGCATACATCATAGCAAGCTATCAAACTCCCAGTCTCCCAGTCAAACTCCTGAGGGGACAATTTGCATATTAGGCTTTTATATATATAGATAATTTTAAACATCAATGGTCTAAATACACCAATTAAAATACAGAGACTATCAGAGTGGATCCAAAATGTGACCCAAATATATGCAGTTTATAAGAATCCTACTTTAAATATAAAGACACAAAAAAATATATACCATGATAACACTACTGTAAAGAAAGCAGGCATTGTTAAATTAACAAACAGAGCAGACATCAAAGCAAGTAAAATTATCAGGTATAAAGGCATATGTTACATAATGATAAAGAGGTCAATTCTCCAAGAAGACATAGAATCCTTAACATGTATGTGCCTAACAACAAAACATCAATTACATAAGGCAAAAACTGACAAAACAGCAAGGAGAAATTGATGCATCTATTCCCATAGTTGGAGATTTCAACACCCCTATATCTGTAACGGAAAAATCATTTGAGAGGTCAGAAGATTAGTAAGGACATAGTCAAACTGAGTAGCATGATCAATCAACTGGCTATAATTGACATCTATACATTATTTCATCCAACAATAGCAAAACACACATTTTTCTCAAGCTCACATTTAACATTGACTAAGACAGATCACATTCTGGTCCATAAAACATATGTTAATAAATTAAAAATAATAGAAATCATACAATGTGTGCTTTCAAACTCCAGTGGATAAAGTAGGAAATCAGCTACAGAAAGTAGCTGAAAAACCCAAAATGCTTGGAAATTAAATAACACACTTCTAAATACCACATGGATCAAAAAGAAAATCCCAAGATAAACTTGAACTAATTGATTTTGAACTAAAATAAAATTAAAATATAACCTATCAAAATATGTGGGATGTAGCAAA